>NC_087220.1:54273250-54378250 GCF_015104395.2 Macrobrachium nipponense
TAATTCTTATAATCAATGGGTAAGTAAAATTATATACCTTCTTAACATAGAAAAACACTTACAATAGCAACAGGTACGCTCAAAAAGAACTGGCTCGGGTACTTATGATTTACTACAGTTGTTGGAGATTAAACTGGCCTTATGACAGCACGGTCTCTTGCTCCTGGAGTAGCCCGTAGATATATATATAAAAAAAAAATTACCTGACCCCGGCGTCCCCAAGTCGCGCACAGAAGATAGAGAAGAATTTGTGTTTCTTAGCAGGCAATAAAATGGTAATAACAAAGAACATAATGGACACACATTGATAATGACTTACATATTCAGCGGAAAGGCCAGGAAATTTTACATACAATCATGTGCATATGAGTTTTGCTACTTAGCTACATAAGATATAAGGTTGTGACTAGTGGGTAACGAAGGTCTTTACAATCTACATGAGATACAAATTTCTGTTATTGTTAGTTCATATGTTGTTCAGTTTCTTTTGCATCTCATAAAATACGGGGTAAAAAAATTCCCATTTTCTTCAGAGAACTAAGGGTGCACCTTTTACCCCGAAACTGAAAGTTGGAAGTTGGGGTAATAATTTTGCTTGTAAAGGGTAGGTGGGTCCTCCTATTGAGTAGGAAGCCCCACCTCCTCCTCCTCTTGGGGTTATGGGGGGGCAAAGAAATTCCCCACCTCATTGGGGCAAAACCTTTACTGCAAAATTTTTACCCAGTCGGCAATTTTTTACCCCAAAATTTGGGGAAAATTTTTGCATCACTGACAGTTGTGATATATTAATAGTTAGAGAGCTGCTGCTAGATGTCGCGAGGCGGTTAGCTTTTGCGCTGCAAAATTTGAATTGGGTTTGACAGTTGTAACTGGTGTTCTTAACCAGTTTAAAGACAATTACCCAGAAACTGAATGGGCCCGTGGATTCATGAAACGCCATAAGCTACGACTGAAAAAGGCTACATCAATGCAGGTGGACAGAAAGGAAAGGACAAGTGATCCTTTCATCATTAACAGTTTTTATGATGTAATTGAGAAAGAGGTACAGGACCTACAGCTACAGGACAAACCTGGCCACATCTACAATCTAGACAAGGCGTCGTTTCCTCTTCATTCATCAAAGACACACACTTGGGGTTATTGGACAGCAAACAATAAGAGTGACTGCCAGCAGTGGAAGACAAAATATAACTGTACTGGCAGCCATCTGTGCTGATGGCTCTGCTCTGCCTCCCTGCATTGTGTTTAAAGGAAAACGGCTGATGCAGCAGTGTATTGGGGATTCAGGAACAACTCCAAATCAAACAATTTATTGTGTAAGGGACAATGGGTGGATGACTGCCAAAGTATTCCATGAATTCTTCGTCAAATTTGTTGAATTGACAAAGGAAAAAAAGCCACTTCTCCTGATTCTTGATGGTCATGCGAGTCACACAACTCTTGAAACTGTGAAGCTGACAAGAGATGAACAGATCAGTATTGTTCTCCTGCCTCCTCACTGCACTGATGTGCTACAGCCATTAGACAAAGTGTGTTTTGCACCTCTGAAGAACTATTATGACCAGGCACTCACATCATATGAGCATACATCACGAGAACCAGTCTCTAGACAGAAGTTTGTTCAACTCCTCACTTCTGTGTGGGGCAAAGGTTTGTCTGAGGAGACCGTACACAAAAAATCTCTTCTACAGGAGTCTTTCCAGTTGATAGACACAAATCTGATGCATCAAGGTTCAGCAAGTCAAAGGTGGTAGCATACAATCGGTGGATCCTTGCTGGTAGACCTGAGACCGAGGAAGGCATTCCTATTGTACCGCCTACTCAAGAAGAGGACACAGGGAATGCCATCATGCTTGGTACTTCAAAACCAAAAATTAGTACAACGCTCTAGGAAAACAAGTACACCTTTGCCCCCTGTAACAGATCCCTCCCCTTGTTCATCTGGAAAGCCTGGTTACACAGTTCCATCTGATAGTATTCCAAAAGTGTGTCAGCATAATCAGTCATGCTGCCTGTACCTTCACGGTCTTCAAGAACTTGCAGAGGCAATTGGCAAGGCTGTACATACCAAGAAGTCCATGGAACAAATCATATCTGACCGACAACGCCCCCATCAGGCCAAGAAATCTGGTGCTCGCAGAGTGTTAGGGAAAGGAGCCACAGTTCTAACACACAAGGAAGTCATGAGCAGCATTGACTCGTGGTTCATCTCTGGATGTGAGCTTTGACAGGATCTCGCCAGAGAGTGGCGATGAACATGTAGATGAAACTACTGGAGAGGCTGAGTTACAAAGATCAAAATCCACTGAAGACACAGATGTAGCAATATCAGTGCAAATTGATGATGAATCTATAAATAAATATTTTGCTGTGGTTTATACTGAACCAAAGAAGCAACATTACTGGGGAAAAGTAACAAGTTTTCAGTGAAGATGACAAAGAGCCTGTGAATAAAGTTGAAATGGTGTTCCTACGCCGCAAGACTCTCTCCTCCATTCCAGAAAAGGTAACATGGCAGTGGCCACCAGTGGAGGATAAACACATCATAGACACTGATTACATCTTCATGGGGCCATGTTCTCCTGACTTGTTAAAGAATGGTTCCTACAGATTTGATGATGTAAAGACAAACGACCTCTTGAAAAAAACTATAGCTGCACAGCACTAGAGGTTGTGAATGAATATGGTTACGGATATATAATTGCTGAATGACTATGGATGGATATATGATTGCTGAATAATTGAGGAAGTTTTTTTTTTTAATAAAAAGTTTTCGTTTTTCGTATTTATGCTTTCGTTTCATACAAATGGTCTAAGTCCGGTGAGGAAAATTTTTTCCCCTTAATGGTAAAATTTCTTCCCCATAGGATGGGGTATAAATTTTTACACTTTGGGGCAATAACTTTGCCTGAAATTTTTTTACCCAGTGTGTGCAAATTTTTTACCCCAAACCTCGGGTAAACATTTTTCCCTATTTTCTCTATATATTTCTTTTGTGTTTCACGGAAGACCTATGGTTATGTTATCATGAAGTGTAGATGTCTAATTATTACACTGAGGTATTCAAATCTGTCCTAATAAAATAATTAACACAGGAGATCTCTCTTTTCATTTCGGCAAATTTCTTACCCCGGTCGACTATATATATAACTATTGAGTAATGACCACCAGAAGTCTAGGAGGACACAACTGAAAAATCACCAGTGGCATAATCATACCCTCCTGAGTATACTTGCATTGATTGTCAGTCATGCTCTGCTCGTGTAACAACATGCTGAATTAACAAGCAAAAAAAAGTTATTTCACTCTGAAATATTAACAATTTATTACACAGGGATATTGATTATTCATAAAAATGGCATTTTCAACGTCGTAACAAGGATTTTATTTATTTATTTTTTTGGTTGGGCCAGATACCTAAAAATCACCAGAATTCTCATTCTTTCAAAGCTACCAAGGTCTTTAGTCACTGGATACCACGGTCTTCCATTTCTACGACCCGTTACCGAGTTGACCCACGGCAACTTCCTCTTTGGTAATTAGGTCCATGAGCCTAGCGTCACATTTTCCCTTACGTGCTCGTTCGTGCGCTGCACGACAGCCTCTTGATGGCGCCATGGTGCGTAGATGGCGCATTATGATGTGATGTATGAGGAAGGTGCTTGCAGGAATATGAAAGGAGACTCAATAGGAAGGCGTCCATACAAAGACAGACAATAATCAGGACGACTTCAAAAGAAACGACTTGGTTGGCTCAGGTCCGCTCAAAGAGGACATCAAGTCTATGACAAACGGGAAGAAAGCAAATGCCGTTGGTATCACCTATTTCACGTTTCTTCTTTACTACTTTATCATTTGTTTGTTTGTCGAACAGATTACATACACCCAAGTAACGATGGAATGTTATTGCATATATTCTCTCTCTCTCTCTCTCACACACACACACACATTCGCACCGAATGACTCCAAAAGTGTATCTGAAGTTTGCATAATCTTTATTTATCTTCTTTCGTATAGTTATCCTACAAAGGATTACGCTGTTTAGGCCTACATAGTGCCACATTCTAACAGTACACCGTATCCTTCTATATTAGCGCAATGAGAATAGGTCTATGGACTGTTTGTGGGTCACTCACTAGTCCTATTATATTCTCCTCTCAAGAGAGACGATATTAGAGAGAGCCATCATCCTTGTCAGCTGTGATGTCTTTTGACACCTCAATCAATTAGAGGCTTTGAACGACAAAGACAGACCTTCCTCATCTTCCGCTCCTCGCTCGGACTTCTTCTTCGGGAAATTATTAATTAATCTTTGCCAATGGACGAATTTGTCAGTTGGTCAAAGGCTGCTCTCGAGAGAGAGAGCCAGTGCAGCAGACACCATTCGCCTAATTTATTAATAATGGAGAGACGTTATGTCGAGGAAGACGTTATTAAATAAAGGCACATTTCCGACACGAACCAGATAAGTCAAGTGTCATCAAAGCGCTTCAATATTTCTATTTTAAAGCAAAATTTGATACTTTATAACAGAAAACCTACATTTTTTTTTTTACTATATAATAATCATTTAAAAATATTAAAACAGCAAAATTATACAAACTACCTAATTTGATTACATACAATTTTATAGACTTTTTATTTAAAAAATAAATAATCAACAGTTCGGTTACAAACCGTCTCTCATTATCCTCAGTCTTTGGCAATATTGGTTGATATATTATTTTTGTGGTTACAATAACCAGTATAATTTACAAACGTAGACTGACATCAATTGTTTACCCCTCGCACATACGTTAACTGCTTAACACCATGCGTCTTACGATCAAACTAGAGATAGAGAATGAACAGTTACTATGATGTTCAATTTTATTCGTATCTAAGAGCTTTGCTAAAGTCTTATTATTATTATATATATATAGTAGATGGAACCTATTCAAATGGAAGAAGCCCACTAAAGTTCAAACTTCCAGAAAGTATAAAGAGCAGGGCTGCCTCTTACTTTTCAGAAAAACCCAGATTCAGATGGAAAAAACCCAGATAGCTAAACAAAAAAACTAACTACATATATATATATATATATATATATATATATATATATAGTAGTGTATATATATATATTATATATATATATATAGAGAGAGAGAGAGAGAGCGAGAGAGAGATGAGAGGAGGAGATGAGGGAGAGAGAAGAGAGAAGAAAAATATACATAAATAGATATATATACTAATGACAAGATTTTCTGGAAAGTTGTGGAAACATTTTCACCCAATGGTAGGAGTGTCGGCATTTTCGATAGAGAAAAGTATCTCCAGAAGATGTCCTACAATTGCAGCCTAAGTATAGGACTTTTAAAAAGGTATATTGTTCAAGATCTCGTATTTACAGAATTTGAAAGTTTGAATTCTCCCTTTGGTGACATTGTGAGACAATACACTCGCCCTCCAATCCGTCACTGTGTTGGTGTAAATGATCTGCATACCTGTCTGAGACATGTATTCAACAGAGACGAACCAATGAATCATTCTGGTAAATACCAAATATAACGTCTCGGCAAGTTGCAAAGTTTTTGTTGATGTTGATTACTGACGAAGAATACAAGTAAATTTCTCGAAATCAATTGCTCGAAAAATAATTTCTCGTAAGGCATATTTCTCGAGAGCCAATATCTATTTTTGAAACGATGATTAGTATTCCAAACAATCATTACCAGGTCTGTTAACGAGCACTATTGACGGAATGTTACCATAATATATTTCTTTTCGAGTTTAAACCTTTTGAAGAAATTATGTTTGGATGGATATCTATATATCTAGGACAAGTCTGCAAACAACAAGATATATTAGAAATGCGAGGTGTGGAAGCAACATGAATGTTCAGCGCGTACTATCCATATTCCCTATCGATGGTAATATCCAAAAACGATGTGGAGATCACAACCATGCAGGAGACGGTGCTAAAATGGATGCTGCTAAAATCCAAGAGAAAGGGAAATCGCATGCAATAAATAGTCGAGATACACCACATTACATTGTATCAAGCGCTTCAATGGGAGTAACTGTGGTCCTGTGGCGTTGAAACTCCCTTCAGTAGCAAATATTGTGAGAAGAACTAGGTGCAATTAACAAGCAAAGGAAAATGCTGGCTGGCCCTAATAGCTTTGCCTAATAGCTGCCTCGACCTAGTCATCCCAGAAGAGTTTACAAAATCCATCAAAGGAGATTTATTCCTCGCTTATGACTCTGTCTCACAGATGGTCGTCTATCAATTTTTGCAACCCAGAACAATCTCGACATATGATGAGCACATTCAGAAAACTGGTGCGCTGATGGCACCTTTAAAGCTCTGCCTTCGATTTTTGCTCAGTTGTGTACAATACAAGGTGTACTGTCAGGTAGTATTACACCCCTCGTATATGAACTACTACCAAACAAAACCGAAGAAACGTACAGTAGTTCCAAAAGTGAAGCTGCAAATTTCAGAGGATTTCGTTCGAAATTCACTAACTGGCAACTACAACAAGGAGCTGAAAAACTTTTTTTCCTACAATGAAAGCTCTATCAAGCAAAATAAAGCTAACATATGATGCACCACTGGTTCCATGCAACGTAAAAGCCATAAAAACAGACAAACAGCCCAGCATACAGGCTTCCAGACATGCCAGCTCAAACCTTTAGGATGCGTTTCAGGTAACGACTAAAACGACATTTGAATGGTGAATTAATGATAATCTCTAGCACTTTGGAACAAGATGGTCTTTTTACGTATTCCTATACACAGCCAATCCAGTAAGGTATTTTCAAATACTTAAGTGGCGTTCATGCTTGCTGCAGTAGAGGGTTATTGCCGTCCTGTAGCTTACGTTGGTGCACAGTAGACATTATTTAGGGGATGTTTGCGGAGTCTTCTTGCACTAGAAGAATATATATATATATATATATATATATATATATATATATATATATATATATATGTATGTATGTATGTATCTATAATTTCTTATTATTATTACCGCATTCTACTTCCCTACCCTGTCACAGAACGCAACTGTGGGGTTTTCTCAGATTTACATTTAGATCCTTAGAACTGTTCATTTATTTTCTGTGTTTTGCTGGGCTATGTAGCGTGAATTCATGCAATGCAGATAGTATTTAACCTAAGTTTTTATGAAAAAAAAAAAGGTCGGGCATGCGGCCTCATTGCTTTGGAATATATAACATTTTGATAATACGTAATTTTATTTCTTTCTTAAGGTAGTTTTGGTTGTTGTGACCTTTGTATGTACTATAGACTTCTCTGCCGTGTATACTGTAATTTTGATAAACTGCCAGCAGTCGTGTAAACGACAGGCCTCATTTTCTGCATATAGCCAATGTCTGAGGAATCTAAAAATGGTTATTTATGATGTATCTAGGTTGAATTGCCCGGGTATTCCAGTAATATTATAGCTACAGAATATGTAACAGAAGTAGCATCAGTCGATAGATAACTCGTCCAGTTTACGAAAGGTATTGGTCTGAGCCATCTCTATATCTTATGTTCTGAGCATTCCACACTGATCTATCATACAACTTGTTAAGGCTTACCCGTTTCATTTACTTGGTTATTTGAAGTTGGAGTTTGTAGCGGTACTTTCGGACTTGTCTGCAGTGCATTGGAGAAATAAGGACCCGTTGGGTAGTTGTAAGTAGCTGTGCGTATCTTGAGCTGTCTTAGTTTATTTTAAATGATGTGTATTTCTGATTTTACATGCACGTTTCGTTTACACGAGACTGTTAGGTGTATTATTATTTTGAAAAATTATTGTAAATGAGTGGAACAAAATACTAGAGAATTTTGTAAAACCAAGATAGCATGTTTATGTTTTTGAATCAGTGTTTGGGCAGCGTAACGACTTTGGAGGAGTATGCTGCAATTAGGATTTTTATGAGGCATGTACATATTTTTTGAAATCTACACTAAAGTATTTGTCTATTTCGACTTTCACCCAGTCTTTGATTGTCATAAAAACCAACACTGGAAGAATAAAATGTAGCTACACAGTAGAAAATGTTTGAACTCCATCATTTTAGTTAAATTGGTTTTGGACTGCTAAAGCATTTCGGCAGTTGAAAGTGGTCTTAGAATGATAGGTAGATAATAAAGTTGTTAACAATCTGTTAATTTTTTTCTGAAATGGACCAGAATTGTTTTCGGAATAGTAAAGTCCTGTACTTGACATATGAATATATATAGCACTATATGTGTGTACTGTAAATGCGCATGGCGCCGTTGTTGTGCAAGGGGAAATTGTAATAGTGTAAAGCGTTGATCAAAGCCAAATCTACGGTAAAAGAAAAGCAAAATACACTTGGCAGTAACTTTAACCATTAAATAACCATTACAAATGATTAGTTGACAGGACACTAAAATTCCATTGTGAGGAATGTTGCAGAAGTATAGGCACCGATTTTCCTCTTAAATTAATATGCTTCTGTTATGGAATTTTTGTGCGGATGTTATCCAAAAGAAATGACTAAATGTATATTGTCGCCGAGAAAAAAAAAGTTACCAGAAAATACGGTGAACAACTGCAGTAGATATTTAGTCTACCTTTTTACTGATCGTGTTTTGAGGACACTTAGACAACTATTTTTTCGTTACTACTTCGCAAAATAAAAAAACGTTTAATCCATACAAAGCAGAGTAATATAAGCAACTGCACGTAAGATGAAAATGAATACAGCAATACAGCCCAATTTATGTGTTGTTTAGATAAGGGGGACCGGGAGCATTCACAAAACCCCGGAAATTTTATTTCTACTATTAGCACGGCACCCAATAAGTGCATCGTTGTGGGGAGAATTCGCGAATGAAAAAAGGAAGGGTTGGGGCGGTTGTTGTTTTTTCTATTAATTTATGTCATAATGTTAACTTGAAAGATTGTTAATAATAACGGTCGTTATGGTATCAATGCCTGCTTACTGACGTAATTGTGCAACAAAGTATAGCACTGTCGTGCATATACGATACAATGTAATGTGCTTTTTATCATTAAATGCTATATGATAAACCGTTGGTTTATTGTCATTACATGATGCTGTGGAAAAGTCTCAAATCATTTTCACAACCAGTTCTAGAGGAATGTTTTACTACAAGAGTTTCAGCAGTTCAGCTGATAAGAATATGGACATATGGATACTCTCTCTCTCTCTCTCTGGTGGTAGTAATATGATGAATATTTGATCAGTTCCTTCTTAAACCTGTTAGGTTACCCAATGGGTTCTTAGATACGTTCCAAACTGGTGTATCAGTTGTCTGTATATTTTATTTTTATTCAATATATGTGGTCCTCAATAGTTTATTATGAAGTGCAGGTTACACCAGAAATATATATTACCAACATTAACATGATTCAAAGGGCAGTGTAGCCCCTAGGGTTTTTTTTTAAGTTTAAGTAGACAGTTTTTAATTTTTCAATCATTGTGGAGCAGTTAAGTAAAAGCGGAATTAACTTTTTTTTTTTTTTTGCCACAATTCTTTTGTCGTTAAGAGTCTTAAATCAGTTGCAGAATTCACTTCTTAGTGTGTCTTTCAATTTTTATTCAAATTACTAAGTTTAAAGTACTTGGAATCTGTACGCCATGTTTATTTGGTAAAGTAACTTGTCAATCCATTCATCTGTTTAGAGGAAGCATTCGGTCTATCAAATTTTACATGCTTCGGCTCTTCATCAGTTTCCTGTTATATTTAATTTTGGTCAATTCTTTGGTTTACTTTTGACCCAAATTCTGACACTGATACAATAATGTATTTGCGAATATGATAATCTGTAAAAGTAGGTTAACAGAATTGTGTAATGAAACTGGAAAAGTTTTGGAGATTCGGATCATATCTTTAATTAAATTGAGAAGGTGGCTTGCCTCTGTATACGTAAAATGTTCGTAGTGCGCTATGAAATGGTGAGCAATATCTTAATACTGTTGTTACCCATTTATCTTGGTTGTAGTTAACCGTTTTCTACTACGGAAAATTAGGGCTCCATAATCTTTTTTAGAAAATGGTAATAACCCATTTTCTACAACGTCATACAAGGGTAAAAAATTGTTTCTTAGAATTTAGATGCTGTAGCTGTAGTAATAATCCTGAAGATTTCATATTCGCAATGCCCGATTTTCTGCTGCCTATAAGCTTTTATTCCCATTATAGCTACCATTGCTTGTTTATTGATAGTAGTTTTTAAAACGTACTAAAGGAAAGTTATGCTCAGGCGCCTCCGATTTCAGATTTTATTGAAACCTTTTATTAACAATAATTACACAAGTGTTTCTTTTAGTTTCAATCGACTCATTAGGATCCTTACCCGTTTGCAACCCAAGGATTTTTTTCTGTGGATGTCGGAACTCTTAAATAGTATCTGTAGCTACACGTTATAGATTTTCCGTAGCTGATTGTGTGTAGCATCTGTTGTTACACGTTCCGTAGCTGATTGTGTGTAGCATCTGTAGTTACACGTTTAGATATTCCGTAGCTGATTGTGTGTAGCCTAAAAGTTAAAATGTATTTTATTCTGAAGTGAACTGCTTTATGGTTGTCTATTTAGAAGAAACGTGTGGTAAGGCAAAACTTAATGGCTAATTTTAGATTCTCTCTCTCTCTCAAACCTCGTCACATTAGTGGAAGTAATTTTATATAAAATAAGTTTCCTTTAAAGACAGTCATGGTAATTTAGAATGTTTTATAAGCTAAATGGTTCATTGTGAAAGAATTTGTTTCCATGGCCTAATGGAAGTTGGGCTTGTATAATCCATCGTGATTTAAGCTTTTATGTGCTGTTGGCTGCTGATGTGACCCGTCATACTTATAAAACAAGAAGCTCTATCATCCCACGTTTAAGAATTTAGCAGTATGGTTAGTATTGTTTTTAGTTTTACCGTTAGAATATGGGATAACTCGTATGACGTTGGAGCATTGTCCCTTACCACGGCTTTCTATTATTCCGTGCTGCTGGGTTGTAGTAGTTTTATTCTTTTTTATTCCCAAAATTCTACCTAAAATGTAGTGAGTTCTTATATTTCACAAGGTGAGTGGGCAGGGAACCAGCCTACCTCACTAGTAGTTTCAGAACAGAAGTTCCCATGTCATAAACAGATAAAGGAAATTTAATTTGCTATATGCAGTATTAATATATCTCATATGTTAAGACATAAGATATGTAAATTACTGATTTTGTTATGTACTTGTCACTTGTATAATTACCCCTCGACCCATTTTCAAATAGACCCTTGCCTCTGTTACCCGTAGTTTATCGGGCAAAAAAGTTTACTTCGGTTAAGACGGACTGAGTGAGCAGCCAGTTGTTTAGTCTATTAGACTCAGACGCAAACCACCCGCAGGAGTTTTAATCTTTCCTTCTATCAATAGGACCTGGAAAAAGCTGACTTTCATATGCATTTTTATAAACCTGATATACCAGCAATGATCATGGTGTAAACTTATTCCTGGGGGCATATTCCCGGACTGCACTGAGGTTTCGGCCAGGTTGAATATTCCCGGACTGCACTGAGGTTTCAGCCTCCTCCCCTAGAGCATTGTGGGCGGAGATATCTCACTCCCCTAGCAGACGACGCATTTTGCTCCGTCATGCTGCCCTCTTCGTTCTATCCATATTTTACGATAGCAGTGCATATTTTTCTATGTAAATCAATATCATTCATAAATTTATTGCAATATGCTGATCTCACTTTCCTTGCAGACGATGGACGACACATTTTGCCATACTGCCCTCTTCATTCTTCTCCCAGTCAGTAGCTTATTTTGTTATGTCTCTATCATTTTTATTTATGTTAGGCTTCTATGTAGATGCTGCCATCTGTTACCTTTACGTACTACTCACTCGCTATGTTCATTCTCCTCCCAGACATTCGCTGGTTTTAACTTTTTATTATCTTTAATATGTTATGTCAACATGAAATTTGATGTATATCCGTTTTTACGATAGCTGTATACGCATCTTGCTATATAAATCAATATTATTCATAGATTCATCGTAACATCATGCTCAGCGTTCGGCCAGACTCCGCCCCTACAGCCACTGTGGGCGGAGATATCTCACTCTCCTAGCAGACGACGCATTTCGCTCCACCATACTGCCCTCTTCATTTTCCTCTGTAGTTATTTTATGTTTCTGTTATTTTTATGTTGTGTAAACATGAAATTGTGATATATATCCATATTTTATGATATTATTCATAGATTTTTCATAATATCATGCTAGCCAAAGTTCGTTTAGATGCAGCTAATGTTTTTACAAAAGAACCTGAATGGTTACCTTGCCCCTGACAATTACATGAATTGACCATAATAGTGTGGTGTGTTGTTTCATATACGAATAATATTTGTATTCATATAACTTTTATTACTCATTGGTAATTTTTCTTTTGAAACTTATCTAAAAATTGTCTAAACTACTCAGAAAGGAGGTGCCGATGCAGAGGCACATTCCTCTGAGTACTAACATCATCATCCATTCATAATAAAAGGAGAGTTGTGTAATTCCATTTTCAAGCCTGCCAAGAGCAAAAGAGGACTGCACAAGAGAAGAGCTAAGAGCGGCGGCCTATGAAGCAATCAGAAACACTGAGACCATAGGGGCACAAACATACTACACTGATGGCACTGTAGATCCTGAGAATCAAACTACGGGAGCTGCAGTATATTCAAGAAACTTCACAGCCTACTGGAGGACCTCCAACCACGCCTCCACTATGCAGACAGAGTTAACAGCAATAAGACAGGCACTGCTGTACTCACTGGAGAATGAAGAAGGGCCTGTAATCATCCACACCGACTCAAGAGTCCTCAATGCAAGCCCTGCAACAACAGAAAAATAAAGAAAATAAGGATCTGCTGGCTCGAATTAAAACACTGCTACACCAGCACAGCGAAAGAGGAAGACCTGTCACCTTAAACTGGATACCCAGTCACATAGGAATTCCAGGCATCGAGAGGGCTGATGAGCTAGCCAAAAGTACAAAACACATTGACACTGCCAGATGGTATAAGACACCGACTGATCTAGTGCCTCCTCCCATAGACAGGCACACACCAAGAAAACTTGCTGTGATCATCCACAGACTCAGACTATGATATAAAGCCTGCTGAGAAATTGTGGAAAACAGTGTCAGACCATGTGAACACTGTCAAGAAGAAACACAGCAACCACTCCTTCACTACCTGCTGGAATGCAGAGAAACAGCATAGCTAAGAGGTGCAGCACAAAATTAATTACCTGCACAAGATGCTGAGCATGCAGCTGCCACAGTCACAAAGACAATCATTGAAAACTCTACAACCTACCTCCACCAATGTAAAGAAACTAATAAGTGACATCAACCACCCACATCACATCCCCTCACTGTAAGGCTCTATCCACATCATCCACTATCATTCTTTTAAAACTTTACCTACAACTGAAATCCTCCCGCAGGGACCCAAGGGAGTAAAGGGTTGGACAACCCCACCTGCACCGCTTCTCCGATATTCGAAAGCCTTACATTCTTTCAAACTTCTACTATAATATGACATGATGGCCCTCTCTTACTGACACCATCATTCTTCCCCTGTCCACTCCTATCTCTACAACTAAAGATATTTCCAATTTCAAAAAATTAACCGTGTACCTAATGAATCTTTTCAGATCACCTACGGGCCGAACAAGGGAAAGGCCCGTGCCAACAAGAAGTGTTGGCTTAATACAACAACAACAACAATTCCATGTTTCAACCACAAAAATCTTGCACGTGGTGATTGTTGGTACTGGTTCAAAGTAGCATGGCAACAATGAGGTTCCTCAATTTTGTAAATGATGGATTTGATAACATCATCCTGGAAGACACGGTGGTAATAAGAACAAATGTTAAAACTGAAGAGGAGGCGATGAAATGGAAGGACACACATTGTAAGAAAAATTGTGTGAGTTTCATCCATAAGAGTATTATTATTATAAGAATAGTTTAACCAGACCACTGAGCTGATTTTCAGCTCTCATAGGGCTGGCCCGAAGGATTTGATCAAATGCCAGGTCTAGGCCAAAGGCCAGGAACTGAGACTAAATAGGTCATATAATATACTACTCAATAAATTAAAAGTTAAAAAAAATAATATAAATAATAATAAATAATAATATAATAATAATACTAATAATAGTAATACTGATAAAAATAATAATAAGAATAAATAATAATAATAATAATAATAATAATAAATAAAATGAAAAATAAAAAAAAATAAAAAAAATAAAAAAATAAATAAATAAATTAAAAAAAAAAAAAACTACACAGAGGCTTAGACTTTCATACTAGAACACAAACAGGCAATAAATACATTTACTCACGGTTCCATACATACTAAAAAGGTTATCAAAATTAGCATATAGTCAAAAAACTTAAAAATTTTATCTAAAATTCATTAATTGCTCTAAGGTTTTTTTGTAAATAGTTATTTTTATATTTTATTAATTAAATCAGAGTTTCTTAGAAACGTCATAATCGGAACGACTGAAAATGTGAAAGATTCTGACAAAATTTCTTTTATTGGTTTACTTCCAAATGTTGACAGTCTTTGCTGGTCATACTTTGGACAATCACACAATACATGTCTTAACAGTTATCAATACTTTGCACTCTGAGCACTCCGGAGCAGGGTCATGTGGGCTGCTCATTAAGTGCCCATGTGTTAGACGAGTGTGGCCTATACGTAGACGTGTCAGGATTACTTGCGCGTCTTTCTCTCTGGTATATGGAGCTCCATTTTGTAACGTCAGGTTTTATTTGTTTTAGTTTATTATTTTCAGGTTCTTCGTTCCATATATTTTGCCATTTATTTACAATTATTGTTTTTATATAAGCTACAGTGTCACTAATAGGGATGTTTACATTTGTTCTCACCTTGTGGATTGCTTCCTTGGCTGCTTTATCAGCTTCTTCATTTCCTTTTATTCCGACATGGGCAGGGATCCAACATATTTCAATATTTTTTCCTTTTTTATATAATTTATAGAGTAAAAACTTTATCTGCTGCACAATATTATTTTTGGGATTATAACTATTAATGGCTTCTATAGCACTTCTAGAGTCGCTATAAATCACAAAATTATTAAAGTAGTGTTCTTTGATTATTTTTATGGCCAATGTTATTGCACATAACTCTGCTGTAAATACTGAGGCATTATTGGGAAGCGAGAACTGGCATGTTTTATCTTGGGACACTGCAGCATATCCCACTCCATATTTTGATTTGGATCCATCTGTATATATTGCATAATGTGGACCTTTTCGGCTTATGTGCTCTATTGTATGTTGTCTCTGATGTTCTGGGGTATAGGGATGCTTTTTTGATAGATATTTTAATTTTGTGCAAACTTTTATTTTATTCATAATCCAAGGAGGAGGTAATTTTACTATTGGAGGTAGTTGGTGGATATATATTCAGTGACTCAAACAATCTTCTTGATCTAATTGGAAAAGGTGGTGAATGATTGTTAATAAATACATCCCTTAGTTCAAATAATTTTTTGGTTGGTGAATCACTTGACTGAATTCTTACGGCACTTTTCACCGTTACTAACTCTCTATGGAGAGAGAGAGGCAGTTCACCACATTCAACCTGTAAAGAGGAGGTTGGTGACGATTTAAAAGCTCCTGTACATATTCTAAGTCCTTCATTATGAACTGGGTCCAACATTTTCAGTACTGCGTTTGAAGCTGAGCCGTATATTTCACTTCCGTAGTCAATGATAGACAGCACTGTTGCTTTATATAGTAATGTAAGGTTTGTCTATCAGCTCCCCAATTAGTGTTTGATAATTTTCTAATTAGATTCAATGCTCTTTTACATTTTGATTTCACATATGTTATGTGGGCGTTCCAGTTCAAATGAGTATCAAATACTAATCCTAAAAATTTTGCAGTTTGGCCTATTTGTATACTTTGACTTCTGATTTTCAAATCTATTTCTTCACCTTTCTTCCATCTTTTATCTTTATAAAATATAATTGCTTGAGTCTTATTAATGGACAACTCAAATCCTACAGATGAGGTCCATTCATCTATTTTAATTATAGATTTGTTAATGATGCGCTCTGCATGTTTAATGCGAGATGCTGAATAATATATGGCAAAATCATCCATATAAAGGTTGCTTTTAATTCCGGTGGGTAGATTTTTACTAATTTCATTAATTGCTAGGGTAAATAGTGTGCCACTAAGGACACTTCCTTGTGGAATGTTCTATACAAAGCATCATCAATTTTCACCTGAAAACTTCGATTTGTTAGAAAACTTTGGATGAACATGGGTAAATGTCCACGAACGTTGTTGTTTTGTAATGTCTTCAATATAGGATACCTCCATGTAGTGTCATAAGCCTTTTCTATGTCAAAAAAGACTGCTACAGTTATCTGTTTTCGTTCAAATCCTCTGCGTATATGGTCCTCTAGGATAGAAAGAGAATCTAATGTAGACCTGTTTTACACTGTGACCCAAATTGAGTAGGAAGTTAAATTTTGTTTTCTCGAATGTGCCATGTTAGTCTAGCATTTACCATTTTTTTCAAGTAATTTGCATAAGCAACTTGTTAAAGATATTGGTCTGTAATTATTAACATTGCTTGGATCCTTTCCAGGTTTGGGGATAGGAATTATTATAGCTTTACGCCATTCATCAGGAAATAGATTCTGAAGCCATAAATGATTATAAAATTGTAATAAGTATGACTTTGCCAGAGGTGCTAAGTGGTCGATCATCTCAAGCAAATATTGTCACCTCCAGGAGCAGATTTATTGCTATTCAAGAGAGCATATTCCAACTCTTCCATATTAAATTTTCTATTATAATATATATCTTCTTGTGTTTCGAAATTTAATGTTATTAGTTCTTCATTATTTTTCTTTGTGCGGAAGAGTTCATCTAAATTGTTATCGCTACTTACATTTGCTAAGTTTTCTCCTATTATATTACTTATTTCTTTTGGATCAAGTATTCTTTTTCCATCTTTCAATATGGCATGTCTAGGTGGTTTAACTTGAGTACCATTTATTTTTCTGAATTTTTCCCATACTTTTTGTATGGGAGTATTATTAGAGATCTGATACATATTTCCTCCATGAAATTATTCTTCCTTGAATTACTTCCTTTTTAAATTTTGCAGATATTTTGTTGTATATAGGCTTTAATGTATCAATTTCTAGTAATATTATAGTAATTTTTTGTAAAGTTCCTTCTAATATTGGTAATGTTTTATTTATTTTACTGAACGTTCTATTTAAATTATCTAGTCGTCTCCCTATTGAGTGTTTTACTTTAATTAAGTCTGTCAGTTTATCAGACCACCATGGGACTTTGTGCTTTGTTGGATGGGGCTTTGACTTTGGTATTGCTTGATCAGCAGCCTTTTTAATGAAGTCAACAAGAATTTTGTTAGTTTCATTATGGTCTTTTAAATATTCAAATGGTTGGATATTTCTTGTGTGCATTTCATATTTTTCCCAATCTGCTTTATTAATGTTATAGTGAGGAACATGTTTTGCAGGATTATTATGTAATAATGATATTAATATTGGGAAATGATCACTGGTGTGCAAATCATCAACTATATTCCAATCTATTCTGTCAATTGTATTTGTTGTACAAAGAGTTAGGTCTACTGAAGAAAATGTTCCATGTGTTTTTGAAAAATATGTACTAATTTCGTCATCATTTATACAGCACATGTCGTTTGACTCCACGAACTCTTCAATTTTACTCCCTGCTCTATTTGAGATTGTACAGTTACAGTCCCATATCGGGTTGTGAGCATTAAAATCCCCTACTATCAATGTAGGTTCTCTGGCATTGCCAAACAAATTCTTAAGTTTTTCTATGTCGTAATTTTTGTTAGGTTGGTTGTATATGTTATAAATTACATAATTATAGTTTTTTATTCGTATTTTGATGCTCGATATTTGCAAGTCAGCAAAGTTTACAGGTACCTTGTCATAACATACTTTGTTATGTACATATATAGCAGTACCTAAATTTCCTTCTTCTTCTCTAGATGTAGATACTAAGGTATATTTACCAATTGTTGATACTGTTTTATTGACATGTTGTAAACATATCATCATTGGTTCGTATTCTTTCAGTAAGCGTTGTAATTCTCCCAAATGTAATCTGGTCTGGAGACCATTTATGTTCCATTGTATTATATAATTATTGAAAATATTATGTTAAGAGTGTTCAAGCATTACTTTCTTGTTGTGGTTTATCTAGTTGCATTTTTTCTAAAATTTTAGTTACAACATTTATTTGCTTTTCCTTATAGGACATTAGGTGTCCAATGCACATACAGCCTTTTTTGCGAGTCTCTAGACTAGTGGTTTCTTTACTTCTATATTTTATAAAATTTCGTATAGTGTTTGTTAAACTCTCTTTTGTTATATTTCTGTTTTTGTTGCATAGTTCTTACGAGTCCTTTTTTCATTCACTTTTAGTGCACCAATTACTGGTGAGGGAGTAATCTCTTCTCCCTTCACATACTCATTTTTGTCTATGAGGTTCTCCTCTATTATTTCTTTATTGTTCTGGGTATTTCCATCCAATTCTTTTATTATTACTTTAGGAGACAAGGGTATGTTCTTATTTTCTTGTCTGTGCACTTTTTGTGGATCTTTGGTCTTTACTTTAACTGATACCTCTCTAATAATTGGTTGGCTTTTTGGTTTTGGTGGAGTTCTCTCTAAAGGCATCTTTTTATCTTTAGCTTCCAGCTCATTATAATTGTCTTGTAATATTTCAGTTATGCATGTATTATTCTCGTGTGTTTCCATTTCCTCCAATATCTCAAATGAATTTGAACACACAGTTGCACAAGTATCTTAATTTCTTGCTATATTAGTTTCTTGTAAAGTTATTTTTCCTTCTGATTTATCTATTAGGGGTTTGTTATTTGCTTCCATTTTTGTTTCATTCTTTGAGCTCATTGCAGCAGAGAACATTTGCTTCCTAGCGGGATCATGCATTCCTCTAACTCTCAACTCTAGTTTGGCTTCTCTTATTGGCATTCCTGATCTCTCCTGAAGTAATTTCAGTTCTGTATTGTATATATAGTACATACACTCCTTAGACCTAGCATGGTGATTTTGGCCACAGTTTACACATTTTGGTTCACCACACTTCCACTGCGTGGTATGTTTGTCAGATCCACAATACGCACAAATCGATATATTTCTGCAATTTTTCCATGTATGCCCATATTTACTGCAGTTTTGGCACTGTAGTGGTTTGGAACATAAGGCCTCAGTTCTCTATTTTGGCCCATGATTTTAATTTTGAAAGGCAATTCTTGGCCTCAAACAAATTTATTTTTGCTATTTTCAATGTTCTTTCATTACTTTGTTCTTACTGGTTATACTATGTATACTTCACAATCTTGTACATTGTTGTACCTTTTTTTAAGGGAATCCAGCAAAATATTTTTCTCTATTGGCTCTTCACTTTTAGGAAGTACTACAGTACCCTGTACACTGTTCATATTGTCGTGCTTTCTTATCATTACTTTTATATTGTCTATGTTCTTTATGGTTAAATAATTTTCAGATTGATTTTTTGTAGTGGTTTCTATTAACCACTCCTGTTCTTTTATTTGTCTAAATGACATTTCTGAGGTTGGGTGCCTACTTAACAAATAATTTTCCAATCTTAATGCTGATATTTTTCTGTCAGTTTCCAAGGTCAAGAACCTTGACCAACTTCCACTCCCAAAGAGGGAGTCGAAGTGAGTCAAGGTTGGGTCAATTCTAAATTTGCTTATTCTTTATGGCTTGTATGGTATTAAAGTTTTAATACCAGCCTGTTTCTTCATTACCTGGGATTTCCTTAAACAGTCCATTGCCATGCCAGAAGTCGTAGGGGTTTTTGTTTTAGTTTCCATATATATAAAGTTTAAATATTTCGTCCAGGATGAGATCCCTCTCACCAAGGAGGCCCAACTGGGGGAGGAGCAATACTGTTACGCTGTGGTAACTGCCCTGGGACACTCACCTGGATATACGCCATACCCACAGTGCCTTAAGGATCGTCAGACCCATGAGATCGGACCCAGCACTGTGGGCATGGCTTGACATAAAAATTTCCCCTCGCTCGACCACGTCAGGTACTCTAGTTTTACGGGTGGAGTGGCATGCCGTCCAACTCCACCCTCCATCAAGTTAAAAGAGCGGTCAATTCAATACTCCAAAACCACGCCAAGGTCGTCAACGAAAGAAGAAGGAGGGAAGAGGGAAAATTTAGAGGAGGAGGAGTAAAGGAGTGAAAGGTCCCAATGTTCAGTTGGATCCACAGCAGAGAGAGTGGGCATACAGGGGCATACTCCCTCTGCAGTGGATCCCTAAGCCCCCCACCTCGTCAAGGAGTTGGGATCAGGGGGATCCATAAGAGTAAATACACACAGAAGAGGTTGGCTTACCATAAGAGACTGCTATGCATACATGCAGACCAGCGACACAAATGAGTGAGAAAAACTTTTACTGGGTACGTATTTATAATACACCTTTTTTTTTCCCTTAACAAATATTTAGCCATTGAGTCATGTCTACACTGACTAGCCTATGTATTGGAGGTACAGGAAAATCAGATAAAAAATATTGAGCATGGGATGTAGTGTGCATAATTTGTGTGCTATATGGACAGAGTGTCATAGGAGAAACAACCGACTGGACAGAGTGTGATAGGGAAAACAACCGACTGGACAGTGTGTGATAGGGGAAACAACCGACTGGACTAGCTGATCCAGTTTTCACCGCATGTGGATCCACCCTTCAAAAAAGTACTTTAACACATCCTGACACTGATGGGCACCAGTCACAAGTTATTGGTGCTGAGAGCAACAGCTCGAGACCTCTACTATCCTTCCGAAGTAAGTATTTTCTCCAAAGTTAGAAATTAAGGTCATATTTTAAGATTAAACAGAGGTTAATGAAAGTCTAGCTATGCGCAGTGCAAACACCTTCATGACGCTTTCGAAATTTTTACTTATAACATCAACAATTTAGAAGATTGATGCCATCTCGATGTTTGCGTATAACGCCAACAATTTAGAAGATTCACGCCATCTTGATGTTTGCGGAGCCGCTCGCGTCAATAAACTTCCCATTCCATGTGCTAAATCCACACACCACTTGTACCCATAGACGCTGGGGCACTTTCTTCACAACCTTCGTCAACAATGACACCAACCATGGCTTATCCAAGGAAACTACGATGTTTTGGTAGAAGAAGAAGAAGAAGAAGAGTGCACTAGATACTAATTATTTAAATAAATTGTTAAATGGTAGTATAAGGTCATGAATTGCATAAATTTTTTACTTAGGCTATTCAAGATTATTAATTTGAAAATAAATTGTTGAAAAAGTAAACAGATTCCTGACTCAAATATCAACAGTTTTGCTGTGAACAGTACCTACGGCATTGTTCGTCCTCTTCTATTGTTTATCAATGTTGCCAATTGGTATGTGTTTACCCTCCAAACTGGGTATAAGACTTACACATAACCGGGGAAATGAATGAAATTAGCATATCTATTTGTAGTATATATACATATTAGAGCAATTTTATCATTATTGCATTACCATGGTGCTTTCATATATCACATTATGTTGACGAAACTTCAATCTTTTGAATGGTATGCTTAAAGATGAAATTGTATTCTTGTTTCACCAATTAAATATCGAGTGAATATATAAGACTGATCCACGCGATGACAGTGGATCCACTGCAGTGTTTACCCCTAGTCTAGTACTATATTATTAATGCAATGTTGTTTTGGATGCAGTTTAACATTTAGTAGGCTTTCATATTCTGTGATGAAACATCACTCATTTGATCATGAATTTCAGATGTCCTGTTGTGATGGACTTGAAGATAAAGTTGAACACTGTTAATACAGTGCGCAAAGACCTCAAAACTGAGACACATCCCTGTTTTGTAACAATCACCGGGGGACACAATCACAACCAATCAGCTGCTGCATTAAAAGAACTGCATGTGCTCCCAGAAACCAGAGAAAAATTTTTCAAGTACTTTCATGCAGGTGAGTTGATAATGTGTTTTGAAGGTTGCTGTATGATATTGTCCTCTACTTCGGAGACCATCCCCAATCCCATTTCGGGATGCACCTACTCTGCTACCGTAATACTGCCACCGAAACTTAATACTGGCTCCAAAAGCTCGTAATACCATCCACCAATCAGCTTGGCATTGCTAGTAGTAAAACAAACAAAAAATCGGACAGCATGGTTCCACGGACTTCCAGACAAATTAACCTTGTTTTCTTTAACCCTTAATGAACGGATTGATCCTTGGGAGTAGTAATATCAGGTTTGGGTGGTGGACAGATTGATCCTGTAGTTAAACAATATTATGCGCCATTAATTTGGAAAGAATCGGACAAGAAAAAGGTGCCAATACTTTTATAACCACTAATTCACTTGTGGCAACTTTTATACTGACTAAGATCACGAGTGTGGACGTCTCGATATATGCTAGTATTCGTATAAAAAATTAATTAGCTTATGCATGGTTCGCATTCAACTTTTACACAAAATATGGAGCCTTTGTATAACATGGGGACGACGTTCAAAGTGCAAGAAAATAAATTGTTAACTATATATATATATATATATATTTGTGCATGCCATTCTATACGATATGAAATAGCGAAAAACTCATCAGTTCTGTTAATGAATGGCCCAAGATTCTACGTACTATAACATCTCGGCGTATGAAAGACACACACTCGGGAGCCTCTATAGTTTGTTTGGTTAGGCTTGCCTAACTTCACTTAACCTAACCTAACCTTAACTTACTTTACCCAACCTACCTTACCCTACCAATAAAGAAAGGTTTATGTCTGTCCACACATTATACATACCTGTTACTCCAAAATATTAAATTCCTTCCATAGTGAACAAGAGATTCAGTTTTGTTTAATATAATTTTTAATATAGTCCGGTAGGTTTGTTTAGGTTAGGTTAGGCAAAAATAGCTGCCTTCCACATTAAAATGATATTGTTATAATACAATAAAGTTTCATACATACTTACCTGGCAGATATATACTTAGCTAAGACTCCGTCGTCCCCCGACAGAAATTCAAATTTCGCACACTCGCTACCGGTAGGTCAGGTGATCTACCTGCCTGCCCCTGGGCGGCAGGACTAGGAACCATTCCCGTTTTCTATCATATTTTCTCTCTTCCACCTGTCTCCTGCGGGGAGGCTGGTGTGGGCCATTAATCGTATATATCTGCCAGGTAAGTATGTATGAAACTTTATTGTATTATAACAATATCATTTTCATACAGTGAACTTACCTGTCAGATATATACTTAGCTGATTGGCACCTTTTGGTGGAGGGTCAGAGACAGCTAATATGGAATAGACAGGTAAACAACATATGTTGTAGGTATAAAAGAAAAACCTTGGTTCCTACCTGATAGGTGGTAGACTTCGTGGCTGTAGCCCGGTAGTCTGCATCACCTCAAGACTTTAGCGAGACATTAGATCTATGGCTAGAGTTCTTGTGGGTCTGTCGATGGGTATATGAACCGCTTACTCGGCAGAGCCTGAAAGGACTTTGTCAATGGGTACTGGACCACTTCTATGACAACACACCTTATGAAGGAGCATAACCAATCCCGACCACCTGATCCTAACCACCATGTTAGTATATAGAATTGTTCTGAGTTATCCTCGAACTCATTACAAAAAACCCATAACTCGAAACGAAAACGCATTCATTAACAAAAATTCCTCAAAAAAAAAAATTTTACCTACTCCTCTAAAAGATATCACAAGAGTTCCTTACTGAACAACAGTGACTGGCCGCCAGTGCAGCACCGAGCCCTCTTTGTCAGCAGAAATCTAGAACATATCTAGTAGAAGGTATGTACAAAGTTAAGGATGGTGTTTGCTCCCGTACCCAGTATCGTATCCGCCGATACAAAAGGCCCCAGAGAAAAACATTTCTCGTAGGTCACGCGAACGTCTTTAAGATAGTGAGATGCAAATACCGAATTGCACCTCCAATATGTCGTATCAATGATTTTCTTTAGCGACATATTCTTCTGAAAAGAGAGAGACGTCGCCACTGCTCTAACTTCATCAGGGCTTTTACTCTTTAAAAGCGGAAAAGAGTCTCAGGACAGAACTTGTGAGTATCTGTAATGACACTCCCTAATGAAGAAAGCTAATGCGTTCTTAGACATGATTCTTGTGGGGTCCTTAATCGAACACCAAAGACTTTGTCTAGAGCCTCCCATTTGTTTCTTTCTTTGTAAGTAGAACTTCAAGGCTCTTACCGGGCAAAGAGACCTTTCTGTTTCTCTCCCTACTAGACTCGATAAGCCTTTGATCTCGAATCTCTTGGGCCAGGGATTCGATGGGTTTTCATTTTTCGCTAGAAAAAGAGTTCTAAACGAGCAGAAGGCCGAGTCTCTGTTAAAGCCGACTTCATCTTCCAGGGCATGAAGTTCCCCAACTCTTTTGGCTGTCGCCAAAGATAGGAGAAACAAGCATTTCCTTGTTATATCCCTGAACGAAGCTACATGGGGAGGCTCAAATCTGTCAGACGAAAGGAACTTGAGAACTACATCCAGGTTCCAGCTGGGAGGAGTTAGTTCCTTAGATTTTGTCGTTTCAAACGATCTAATCAAGTCGTGCAGATCTTTATTATCAGCAATCTCTAGGCCTCTGTTTCTGAAGACTGCCGAAAGCATGAACCTGTATCCTTTGATCGTCGATTACAGATAAGTGAGAGACCTCTCTCAAGAACAAAAGGAAATCAGCGATTTCGGTTATAGAGGTACTGGAGGAGGACAACTTCTTAGACTTACACCACCTTCTGAATACCTCCCACTTCGACGGATAGACTCGTCTAGTGGAAGCTCTGCGGGCTCTAGCGATAGCACTTGCAGTTTCGCGAGAAAAACCCCTCGCTCTGACAAGTCTTTCGATAGTCGAAAGGTAGTCAGCGCGAGAGTGGGGAGGTTTTGATGAAACCTCTCGAAGTGTGGCTGTCTGAGAAGATCCACCCTTTTTGGAAGGGATCTTGGGAAGTCTACTGTCCCACTCCAGCACCTCTGGCAAACCAATCTTGTGCTGGCCAAAACGGGGCTATCAGGGTCATCCTTGTCCCGTTGGACGCTACGAACTTTCTCAACACTTGTCCCAGGATTTTGAAAGGGGGGAAAGCGTACACGTCCACATGAGACCAGTCTAGCAGGAAGGCGTCGACCACGAGAGCTCTTGGGTCTTCCACCACTGAACAAAAGACTTCCAGCCTTTTGGAAAGGAATGTGGCGAACAGATCATACGTGAGGAGTGCCCCAAAGATCCCAAAGACTCTGACACACCTCGAATGAAGAGTCCATTCTGTGTGAAGGACCTGGCTTCTCCTGCTCAGTCTGTCCGCCCTGACGTTTCTCGTACCCTGAACAAATCTTGTCAGGAGGGAGATGTTCCTCTGTGAGGTCCAAATTAGCAGATCTCTTGCTATCTCGTATAGAGACACGGAGTGCGTTCCTCCTTGCTTCCGAATGTAGGACAGGGCGGTAGTGTTGTCCACATTCACTTGGACCACACTGTTTTGTCACAAAGGGTTCGAAGAACTTTAGCGCCAAGTGAACTGCTAGAAGTTCTTTGCAATTTATGTGCCAGGACACCTGTGCTGCCTTCCAGGTGCCTGACACTTCTCTCGGTCCTAGTGTTGCTCCCAACCCTTCTCCGATGCGTCTGAATACAACACTCGGCTTGGGTTCGGAACTTCCAGAGAAATTCCCTTGTTCTCTTTTAGAGGGGAACAACCACCATTGTAGGTGTGGTTTCATCTCCATTGGAAGGAGAAAACTGTCGGAGAGAAGTCCCGTCTTCCAGTTCCATGATCTCCTTAGGAAAAACTGAAGAGGACGAAGATGCAGTCTTCCTAGAGGAAAGAACTGTTCGAGCGAGGAAAGGGTGCCTAGAAGGCTTAACCATTCCCTCGCCGAAGTCCGTTCTTTCCCTAAGAAGAGAGAGACTTTTTCCAAGCCTCTCACGATTCTCTCTTGCGAAGGAAATACTCGAAAACCCCGAGAATCCATCTGAATCCCAGATAGACCAAGTTCTGTCTGGGAATCAGCTGTGACTTCTCGAGGTTCACGAGTAGTCCCAACGCCTTTATCAGGTCTAGGGTCAAAGAAAGGTCCTCCAAACACTGTCTCTCTGTTCTGGCCCTGATGAGCCAATCGTCCAGATATAGAGAGATGTTGACGCCTTTGAGGTGAAGAAACCTCGCCACATTCTTCATCAGGTTTGTGAAGACCTGAGGAGCTGTGGACAGGCCGAAACACAAGGCCCTGAACTGAAAGATCCTTCCCCCCGTCATGAAACGGAGGTACTTCTTCGACGAAGGGTGAATCGGGACATGAAAATAGGCGTCCTGGAGATCCAGCGACACCATCCAATCTCCTTGACGCAAAGCCGCCAGGACTGAGGCCGAAGTCTCCATAGAGAACTTCTCCTTTAGAACGAACTTGTTCAGAGCGCTGACATCTAGTACTGGTCTCCAGCCCCCCGAGGCTTTCGCAACCAGGAAAAGCCGATTGTAAAACCCCGGATAGTTTTGCTCTAGAACTAATTCTATAGCTCTTTTGTCCCACATTTGATTCACCATCAGACGAAGAGTATCCCTCAGTACAGGGTCCCTGTATCTGGCTGACAGTTCCCGCGGAATGGTCGTTAGGGGAGGACTGTCCTGGAAGGGGATAAGATATCCCTTCCTGATTATGGACATCGAAGAGGCGTCCGAGTTTATGAGTGACCAGGCGTCTGCAAATTCGAGAAGCCTGGCACCCACTGGTGTTTGGAGGTTGTCTGTCTCACTTCCCTTTCTTAAAGGGACGGAAAGAAGCTTTACCTCTCCTCTCAGGACCTCTTCTCTTGAGAGGGAGCTCTGGAGAGAGGGCCTCCTCGAAAGGGCTGAACCGTAGAAGTCGCTCCTTTCTTGTCAACCGAAACAAGGGGGTCTCTTTCTTTCCTTGGCAGTTGCAGGAGAAGATCCTGTTCGGGCCTTCCTGTCGCCTTCTCAGTGCAGTGATCTCGAGAAATGTCCTTCACTAACTGAGAAGGAAACAAGAAGTCAGACATGGGAGCGAAAACCAGGGCTGCTCTCTGTGAGGGAGAAACCGCCTTGGTTAAGAAAGAACTAAAAATACTCCTCTTCTTAAGGAGTACCGCTCCAAAAAGAGAGGAGATTTCTCCCGATCCGTTCTTGTACTGCCTTGTCAATACAAGAAAGAATACTCAGAATGACTTCGGGGTCTAGACCTTCCGAGTCATGAGCCTTCTTAGACATCACCCCAAGGGACCAGTCTAGGAAATTCACAATCACTTCCCTTACCTTGCATGGCCGCCATCTTTGTCTTCATTTTACGAAGAGTAGCCTTCAGATTGGCGATTTCCGAAGCCGAATCCGAATGCAAAGCCTGTGAGGATTCAGATACATAGGGAGAATCATAATCATTAATAAAAGGAGAGTTAGACTCAGAAAAAGGCTCAATAGGCCTTGTACTCACACTCTTTTGTGCAGCCCGTCTAATTCTATCCCTCTCTAACTTCTTCAAGTAAGAAGTTAGAGTCTTCCATTCATTAGCATTCAACTTTTCACACTCAATACAGGTGTTAGCCAAAGAACAGTCAAACCCCCTACATTTACGACATACAGTGTGAGGATCAACCGAAGCCTTCGGTATCCTCACCTTGCAGCCTACATTCACACACACTCTCACACTAACACTTGAATCAGACATTCTATCAGAAAAATCAAAAGCAAGTCTAAATCCAGTCCACAGTAGCGAATGCCAAAACAACGATCCAGTACGTCACCAAGAAATCCAATATAGATGATCAAAAAAGTCTTGAAAAGCGAATTCCAGTCAGGAGGTAGTAACAACAATGTTGATACCACCGGCGACAGAGAAAATATGATAGAAAACGGGAATGGTTCCTAGTCCTGCCGCCCAGGGCAGGCAGGTAGATCACCTGACCTACCGGTAGCGAGTGGTGCGAAATTTGAATTTCTGTCGGGGACGACGGAGTCTTAGCTAAGTATATATCTGACAGGTAAGTTCATTGTATGAAAACTAATTTTTAACACCTATTAAAGTACAGTGGTCCCCGTATTCGCGTTCTCCGGATTCGCGGACTCACACAATCGAGGATTTTTCTTTGGAACCTATCTAGAAATTATTCGCGGACGGACTTGCCCATTCGTGGAATTTTCCGACGAAAATAATCACTAATTAGTGTATTTTGATGTTTATTTTCATGACAAAATACATTTTTATGATACAAAAATGATTTACTAATTTTCAAATATTAATTTCGATTAATACTGTATTAGTAAGTTTAATAAGTTTAAATGATATCACATAATAAAAATAATAATTCTCTCTCTCTCTACTACAAAGATGTATGTTTTTTTTGTATGATAAATAAATGATTTTCTATTTTCAAATATTAATATTAATTTATACAGCAATAATATCAATTCATTAAAGAAAATACCAAATTGAATTAGTAAGATTTTAGCTTATAAATTTAAAAAATTATGGAAGAATGAAGGAAATCCCAGTTTTCTTTCTCTAACTACAGGCACTAAAACTGTCAGATATATCAAGTTCTGTAACAGGAGGGGGAAGAGCTGTTGTGTTGCCATCAAGTGCTCATGAAATTTCCCCCCCCCCCCTTCTCTCTCTCCTCACCCGCCCCACCCAGTCCGTTCCTTCTCTCTCTCGATCTCCTCTCATCTCATCATCTCTCTCTCTCTCTCTCTCTCTCTCATTTACTGAGACTCGAGATTTTTTATAGTACTTGTACTATATGTTTTTAATACTTTCAAATAGTAATAATGATAATAACTGCAATTACAAAATTCATATTATGTGATAGTATTTTAAAGAAATACAATACTTATCTATCCATGTCACTTTTAATTAAGGCTAACTCTCTCTCTCTCTCTCTCTCTTTTGCCACACAAGATAATAATGTGTCATAGTGGTAACTCCCCCCCTCTCTTTCGCTGGAAGTGTTATAAGTATTTTTTGAGAGAACAGAGAGATAAACACTCTCTCTCTCTCTCTCTCTCTCTCTCTCTTTTACCGAGATGAAAGAATTTTTATGGTACTAGTATGTAAAACGTTTATTGATAATTTCAGTTATTTAATAATAATAATAATAATAAACCTGTAATTACAAAATTCATAATGGTAGTATTTTAAAGAGATGAAAATTACCTTTCCATTTCACTTGTAAGGATAACTCCTCTTTCTTACTGAGATGAGAGAATTTTTATGGTAGATGCACGTGTTTATTTTATTTTCAAATAATAATAGAAGTAGTAATAATACGATAACTAATTTCAAATGAAAATTCTTCCCTTCGTCTTATCTGTATCAATTTCCCTACCTCATAACTCCAGTGACCCTCGGAGCTGGGAAAGTAACAATGCCATACAATGGTCAACGAATTTAATGGTTTTATGTAATCTCTCTCTCTCTCTCTTTTACCGAGTTGAGATCATTTTCATGGACATGTATGCAATAAGTTTATTATTAATATTTTCCAATAATAATACTATAACTGTAAGTACAAAATTCATATGTGAGTATTTTAAATACAATAATCATTCCATTTCTCTCTTTTAAATACTGTAAGGACGACAATCTCTCTCTCTCTCTCCACAAGATACTTGTCATAGTGGTAACTCTGTCTCTCTTGGCTGCAAGTGTTATAAGTACGTATGTAGTAAGTATATACCTTTAAGGCTACTAATGTTTAGGATTACTTTGAAATTATATTAATACAATCTCTAAGATTAATACAGTAATATGATAATAATTTAAGGTAAATTTGATGCAGGATGTTACATAAGGTATACATTTGGTGTTTCTATTTCTTCCTTCTTTTATCTCTCTCGCTCTCAGCAAAAGTTCTGATAGACAGACAAACATAATTGCACAGTCCTCTCTTTCTCTCTTCTCTGGAGATATATATGTATTTATGGGAGGGGAAAAAAGTTGCCTACAGACGTTCATTTCAATCTATTGAAATCGTAAGGAGTTATTCTCTCTCTCTCTCTCTGCTATTGGCTGTTTATAAATTTCTAATGGTAAAATGTTTAAGATGACTTTAAAATGATATTAATAATACCAATTCAATGGTATATTTGATGTAGGATAATACTTTAAGTAGACTTTTGGTATTTATGATTTCACATACAATTGTTTCCCTTGTAAAAAGAAAATGGATGTCTCAAATAGTAACAGTATGAAAGAAAACGTGCATGACTGAATACTTATGGGGGGACTGAATTATTTTTACATACGTAACTAAGTCATGCAGTACGTACATAGTATGTATTTATGTATAACCATAAAATGTAAGATTTACTTTAAAACAGCATTAATAATCTTTCAAAGATTAATATGAACCATAATAGGATATTTTATGTATATTTGATGAAGGATGGTCTTTTTAGGTACTTTGGTGTTTGCATGTTTAGGATAGGAGTTTATGAGCATTTTTAGAGGGGGGTTCCAAACATTCGCGGATTCTAACTATTCGCGGGTGGGTCTGGTACACATCCCCCACAAATACGGGGGATCACTGTACTACGGTTACTACTGACTCAACAGGTATGGTTAATACAGTCCTCCAAGACTGTTAAGTGTGTTAGTAACAGTGGCAGTATTAATTATTTTGAAGGCAGAATTACGATTTTGTGGTGGCTTTCCTCATCCAATGTACTATAGTTGTTGTAAGGTGTTCCTTTGTACCACATAATTATGAAGTCAAATGGTAGTTTTCTGTCATATTCTGTTTCAGGAATGACAGCAGCACAGGCTTCCAGATTTCATCAGGAAAAACTGCTTTCAAATTTTATTGATATGGCAAATAACGCCATAAATCCAACACAGCGAACTGTGGAACACCTTTGGGATGTATGGCGGCAGGAAAAGCACAGCAGTGTTGGTGGAGAGAGTATGTTTACCCAAATTGAAAAATATGCAGCTGACAATCCAGGTACCATAATTGAAATTCTAAGAGAAGGAGACAACTTCATTATTGTTTTAGTAACAGAGTTTATGCTCAGAGTTCACAAAAACATGAGAGAGGCTTGTGAAGTGGTGTTTGTTGACACAACAAGCCATGTCGACCAGTTGAATGCTGTTGTGACTCCACTTCTCTGTGGCGGGGCCTTGTGGGGCCCTTCCCTTTGGTGTAATCTTCACATCTTCCCAAGCTTACCAAAGGTATGCATAATTGATATTTAAGTAAAATTATTAAACAAACTATAATCATAGCTAACAGTGCACCACATAGTTTATGAATTTATATTTCTACTATCATATTAATATAATAGTGAAATTGCAATAATGATAACAAATATCTCTTGCATTTATTCCAATATTAACAAGCATTTTGGGTGTAAAGCCTTCATGGAAAGGGAATTAGCATTTTGTGTGAATTAAATCTTCATGAAAAAGGAATTAGCATTTTGAGTTTTTATAAATGAAGAATAGAGCTAGATTTATACTAAATTTCTTTCAGGTTTTCAACTGCAAAAAAGGTCTTAGACAAAAGTGCTTTTTATTATCAAAACTATCCAAACTGCTTCATAACTGACAACAGCGAGGCAGAGAGGAAAACACTTCGAACAGTCTGGCCGGACTCTCAGCTTTTCCTTTGTGTGTTCCATGTCCTCCAGCAGGTAAGTGTGTATCATTCTACCCATGTTTATCCTCGTACTGCCCATATCCTTTATATAATTCTATCTGTATTTCAATATTCCTAAGACTATGACAACTCCTTTAAGAAGAGGGTATTAAGACACCTCTAAATTGAATTAATTATCCTTTGGAACAGGTTTTGATACAAATCCTCCTCTTGATCCATTTTATATGGTGGGTGATATTTGTCCATTTTTCATGCCAGTTTAGTTTCAGCTGGTGCTATATTCTTGTGCACAGCATAAAAACACATTTCCAAATGCCATAATCTACTGTTTTATTCAACTACAGGTCTCGTCTACATTTTGTTGTTTGAGTCTGATCTACACTTCCCACTTGGTCCTCTTAGGTTGTTCATCTAACCTGTGCATATCTGTAACTCCTGTACTGCATTTAATGCCAATATCCCTCCAAGATACAACATAGGTGGGCAGGATGATTCTGTTTTGTAAAGCTTCTTCAATCCCACACGTTCACACTTCTCCCTTTTATAATGCTCTTTCAGGTCTGGAGGTAGCTTTGCAATGGGTCACACAACATCAAAAAGGAACAACGTCCACAACTTATGCAAGTAGCAAGGGCCCTTTTATATGCTGACTCAGCTGAGGTATTAGAAAAAACATGGGACACCTTTTGTCAGAGCTCTGAAGCTCAACAGTACCCCCAGTATAGCAGGTAAGATTGATTTATATTTAATCAGTATACATTACTGTTCCTACCCAATATTTTTTTATGAGTTGGTTATATTTACCAAATGCTTTGTTGATATATGTTTAATCATTTGTGTAAATATAATATAGAATGTATTATACATACACTTTTTTGCCACAAGAGAGCATCAAATGAAAGATATTCGACTTGTTACATCACCTGATCATCCGTGGATTCATGCAGAAGGGTAAAGTGTACTTTGCAGTATTGCCTGATGAACGCTTTTAATTATACTGTATAAATTATGCTTGCATAATACTTTTGTAAGTGTTTGGGTGCCCCTTCTGCTTTCCAGCTTGTGAGCTTTTGGAATGATTGGTAGTTGTAATGAATCTATAGTATTTATGCTCTATATTCTGCCTTATAATTTTTTCAGCTATAGTATTTATGCTCTATATTTTGCCTTATAATTTTTTCACAAAAATATTAAGTACAGGTATTGAAGATGCAGTGTGGCATGCCCCATATGCTGTTTGTGCATTATGTATACAACCCATTAATGTGTATGGTAGTATAGAATTGCTATGTTGAAAATCTAATGTGTTTGGTATGTTACTGTTGGTGCCGAATTACAGTAGTACCTCGAGATACGAAATTAATCCGTTCCGAGGCGCCCTTTGTATCATGAGGTTTTCATATCTTGGACCACATTTTACATGTAAAATGGCCTATCCGTTCCAAGCCCTCCAAAAACACCCCAGTAAACTATATTTCCAGGCATACAACAGATGTTCTAGGGTTACGACGCCGATCCGATGGAAGAAATAGGACTCCAAAAAGGCAAAATACTGTACATACATGAGTAATATTCAACTGCATGTAATGTTCAACCCCATTTTTACTGCATATATTAGGACTTTGGCATATGTCCCTTAGCAATAAGCCTAGCCTATGTTAGCGGTTGCTACTGTAGCCTAGTCTATGATTCTGACATCTAAACCTAAGAAGCTAAAAGCTTAAGAATATGCCAAAAAATGTATAAATAATCAGTATGTACTCATTTCAAATAATTATTAATTAATCATTAACTATAATACACAAACAAACAAACAAAAACCTTCCAATCGATTGTTTACATTCAACTCTTACGAGTACCGAATGAACGCCAAGCAATCACTTTTCCTAGGACACAATAAGCCATAAATTTTCATTAGTATCTCTCTTCAACTAATGAAACAACCAAACAGTATAATAACCATTCATTTCTATTCTTTATTCTATCTTTACCTAATGAAGATACAGAGTTACTGACAGCTATAATGAAACCTATACGTAACGTAATATTAAAACAGAAGAAGAATTCTAAAAAACACGTATGATAGCAGTCTGATTTATTTTATATTTTATGATATCTAATTCACAATTTTTTTTTATAAAATGTATTGCATGTACTCATTTCAAATAATTATTAAGTATATAACCATTAACTATAATAAACAAAAAAAAAAAAAAAAAACTTCCAAACTTCTGTTTACATCCAGCACTTACGAGTATCGAACGATCGCCAAGCAATCGCTTTTCCTAGTACACAGTAAGCCAAAAATTTTCATTGTGGCGGGATCACAAAAAAAAAAAAAGTAAACCCCCCACAGTTGCGTTAATCGTACCAGCTAACAAAATTTCCCACCCTTACACTTTCCCCTTTACGTTACCTTTAACCTGCAGGACAATAGGTTCAACAAAATACCACACACACAAAACACAAACAGGTACTCACCTCTGGCTTCTGATACTTAGGGCTAGGCTGTGCTGTCCACTGGATATAGGCTAGCCGACACACAACCACCGCCGACAACCAAACACAAACCAACCATCCGAGACCCACAACCCCACAAAAACTCAATAACCGACAAATCACTGCAGACGAACACCAACAGCACAACAACCCACCAAAACCAACACTGCCCCAACCACCACTCACAGACACCGAAAATGCACCACAAACCTCTTCAACCTCACCACAACCAGACAGACAAACACACAACTACTTCACAACCCCAAAATCTATCAAATACCACCAAAACAACTAAACACCAAAGGATAACCGCTGCCAAAACCGACACTAACTTCACCAAACGGCAAACGCCTCACTCCTTACGACTCTCGTAACAGACGTTCAATGACGTTCTTCAGAGCGCCACAACAGATATGCTTCCGACCGCCATTTAACCACTCCCATTCATTCTTCCACCAATCTCTCTCTCTCTCTCACACACACATACACACACACACACACAACCTTTGGAGATGTTGTCAAATATAAACTATCATTACTCCTCCATAACATGAAGCTCCAAGTTGTGCAAGGTTGCCACCCTTTAGAAGTGAATATATCTGAGAGAAAAAAATGAAGGAACACACTAAGTACTGAAATTAAGGTCAATGCATCATGAAGTGAAGAGAATTTTTCTGTAGCATACTATCTGAAAAAGGAAGGTTGAGCCTGTACAATTTTGACATATGCAATGAAAATAATACTACAGAAGTGTATGTAAGGGTAAAAATTGAGAAAAATCATAAAAATTCCTTTTCATATATGACTAATAATTTCACCAACATTCCTTTACCCAATTCATCAATGCCTCACACATTTATTTTCCACATTGGCACTGCCTTTAGTGCACTTGATAGGTATGATGTCTCAAAACATGGAATGATACAGAGAGGTCGTTTTTCAAAACACTGATCATAAAAAATAGGATTACTTTCTCTTACATGAACCATTATCTTTCTTTAAGCAATTCTTTGGCAAGATATAGCCTACAATACATTGGGGCTTGTTGTGGTTTTTGTCGTCATACAGTGCTGGAAAATGCCTTTCTTAACCTACATTCCATAGGATTTGAATGCCTACCCCTTTGAGTTTTGCTCCCTTTACAGTCTAACCCAGTGTCAATCATTTTCCCCCGATTCTTTTATCAAGCTTATTAGTGGGATTCTGAATATTGTAACATACGTTTGAGTCTACAAATGCAGCATTAACTATTAGGTGCCAATTGGGTTGGTACCATCTTTTCCTCTTTCTTTTGTAAGGATACGTTGAGCAAAGTTGAAACGCATCATCTAACCAACCACCCCTTATACATATATTCTACATTAACACAGGACTGGTCAATTTTCCCACCTTCTTTGACTGAATTTTCACCTTATATGTCCTCATAAAAGAAAAGACAAACAAAATTTCAAAGGTTAGGATACACCAAGAGTTAAAAGATAAAAATCAAAAGGGCAAAGTCAGCTGACTGATAAAAACAAAACAATATAAAGTATTTTTGCCTTTAGTAAATTCAACATTGTGGTTTATTACTAAATGTGATGTTTACTCTATTGAAAAACAAAATTCTTTTTTTACAAATTCCTTCTCGTATATAGTAGTAAAAGAAAACCAGAAGTTAGGCCACACGACAACTAACGAATGTAAACAAAACTTCTGGTTTAGGAAACGAAGTTCCTTTCCCATTAAATGTGCAGTCATTTGACTATTACTCATATTAATCAAGTAAATGTGTATAATAATATCTGGAAACACCATTAACTGTCACATTTTGAGCTTCAACTACGATGAAATGTGTACATATTCGTGAAATTGTCATAAGCATCGGTTCACATCGTAAACACTTTCGCTAAAGAACTTTGGCTAGCAGCATATTACAATAAATTTATGAATAATATTGATTTATATAGTAAATTATGCACATTGCTATCGTAAAATATGGATATATGTCACAATTTCATGTTTACACGACATAAAAATAATAAAAACACAACAAAATAAGCTAATGACGGAGGAGAACGAAGAGGGCAGCATGACGGAGTGAAATGCGTCGTCTGCTAGGAGAGTGAGATATCTCCTACGTCCACAATTCTCTAGGGAAGAAGCCTGGAGGAGCCTGTCCGAACCTTCAGTGCGGTCCGGGAATATGCCGGACCACGCCGATTAGGCCCGCTCGTGTGGACAGGCCTTTACCTTTGCAGAAACGAAATTACATTCATTCTTTCAGGTAGATTAAGGGATCTCAACCTTTGAAGGGGGTTTACCTCAGTTTTAATGCAAGGGTAAAATAGTTGTAATATGACCAGTCTTGGGAGGTAATTGTAATTATCTCCACTGGCAAGATTCTTTAAAATTGATAACCTTTAATAGCTTGCGCCAATTTTGTTTCGGTTAAAACTATTAAATTACGAGACTTGCAAAGAACAGAAACAATTTGGCTGCATATGGGATACAGTGGCTTACTGGAATAGATTCCTTCTCTCTCGACAAAATTTTCAGCAACTTTCAATAGTTATGCAAGATCTGGCCAACATGTTTTTTTTTCTTACCACCTATGCAACAGGTTGTAGCTTTTTCTTTTGTTCCATCCTTCACAAAATGTTTTAAAGCATTTTGAGTAGAATAATGCAAGATATGTCCAGACCTATAAACTTGATACTACTGTGAGGACCAGAGATTAAGACAGGTAGCTGGGTACTGATAATATATTTACAGACAAACTGGGTTGACATAGACAGGTGCGGACGGATATGTAGTGCAGTCTTGCACCGCAAACAGAAATGACTCTGAGACAGAAAATTTGTGTTTTCTTACAGACATACATTTAGATATTATTAGGCGTACAAATAATGGAATTGCATGTGTTATACATCGGTGAAAAGGCCGCGGAATGCTCTATTAGACGGAAGTAAGAACAACGTGACTTGATTATTGAGTTCGATGAAAATAGGGAAAAAGCGTTGTCCTTACAAATACTCCGCCCCAAGACAATGATTATGGAGTAATTATTGGATGACAATTTTGAAGGCAGGGGGCGACCCCGTGTCCTTGTGACACTTGTTGTGGGGCGTCCATGAGTGTAGTCCTTCGGTTTTGCTGATTGACAGGATGCCTCCCCTGGCGGTAGCCTGGGGGGTTCTACTGTATGCCGGGCGACCAAGACTGCGCGAGAGAGAGCTGTATTGTGTGTGGTGGAGGAGTGGGACGGGCCGTGGGGACCCCCAGGTGCGGCAGCGGCATAGGTTGGGCTGAGGAAGTCCCCAGCGCGGCAGCGGCGTCCCGCGGGCAGAGCGGAACCACAGGTGATCAGCGGCGTCAGCAAGTCGAGGAAACCCACAGGTAGCGGCATCGGCAGGCAGGGGAGGCCCATAGGCGTGGCAGCGGTGTCGGTGGGCCGAGGAGGACTACAGGCGGCGGCGTTTGAAAAGGTGAGCAGGTTCACAGGTGTAGCATCGATGTCAGGAAGGCCGAGCGAGCCCCAGGAATAACGGCAGCGTCGAGGGTTTGAAGAGGCCCACAGGCAGCGACATCAGGGGGCCGAGCAGGCCCACGTGTGCAGCAGCGACGTCGGGTGGGTAAAGCAGGTCCCTCGGTGTAGCAACGGCGTCGGCAGGCACAGGAGGCCCACAGGCAGCGACATCGGGTGGTAAAGCACGTCCCTAGGTATAGCAGCAGCGTCGGCAGGCAGGGGAGGCCCACAGGCAGCGACGTCGGGTGGGTAAAGCACATCCCTGGGTGTAGCAGCAGCGTCGGCAGGTAGGGGATTTCGTCTGCGGACTCGCAGGTGCGGCAATGGCGCCGGGGGAAGAGCCAAGTAGGCCTGCCCCGCAGGTTCGGCGGGTCGAGAAGATATCTGGCATCCCCCAGGTGAGGCAAAGGAGGCCGCGACGTCAGATTGATGTTTCTGAACCGCCGCCTGAATTTTGTGTTGGCTGACCAGCACCCAGCTACCCGTCCTCGAAATAAACGCCAAAACACGCTGGGAAGCAGTGCCGTGATTAGTTCGTTAATGGCGTTGGTGTCATCCTTGCAGTGGAGTTTTCAGAGACCTAAACTGTGGCGCAGTATTGAGTCCATTAAAGGTTCTCTGAAGGTGAGCGGCCGTAATTAGTCCATTAAAGGCTGGGCCTAAACCGCTGTGTCACCAACTCCGTTAGGTCACCAGTTGTGAGGACCAGAGATTAAGACAGGTATCTGGGTACTGATGATTTATTTAGTTGTTGTTTAAGATTAAGCTGGCCTTGTGCCAGCAGACAAACTGGGTTGACATAGACAGGTAGTGCAGTCTCGCACCGCAAACAGAAATGACTCTGAGACAGTAAATTTGTTTTCTCTTACAGACATACATTTAGATATTATTTGGCGTACAAATAATGGAATTGCATGTGTTATACATCGGTGAAAAGGCCGCGGAACATTCTATTAGACGGAAGTAAAAACAACGCGACTTGATTATTGAGTTCGATGAAAATAGGGAAAAAGTATTGTCCTTACACTACTCTGCAACCGTCTCCTTTTTTTGATTACCTCCCAAACCTGCCTACGGCAAAGTGGACAAGGACCATACTTTTTATAAGACTGCTTTAATGTTAGAATGCCAACATTTCCTCCCATTACCCTGAGTTATTTACGTTCACTCAGACATCTTAGGCTCGTGGTTGCATCGGTATATGTAGTTTAGAAAATCCTCCTGAATCTGGTTGCTCCCCCTACTTTCCAGGCAAATTGGGGAATCTAGTATTCTTAGTTATAATGGACTAAATTTTCCTTCATACCTTGCAAATACGAGGGAACATAAGGTGTACCAAATATACGGGGCTGTTCAATCAAGGTCCTACAAATTAATTAGTTTGACAGTACCCAAAATTCGTTACTTGGCACGTGGGAAAGAGATATGGCTTAAAAAGTTTTTCAAGTGTGTGACAAATACAATGGTGTGCTATGGGTTTAAAAAGATTTTTAGTGTGACACATACAAGCATGAGTGTTACGGTTTTAAAATGCCCTTTTAGTGTCTTAACAAATACTGATAAAGAATGTTAGGGGTTTAAAGGCTTTTAGTGTATCAGACAAATACAGTGGGAATGTTAAGTTTAAAAACCCTTTTAGTATACCAGTGACTGATACAATGGAGTGAGAGTTATGGGTTCAAAAAGCTTTTGGGGTATATGGCATACATGCAAGAATGTTATGGGGTTATAATGCCTTTTAGGGTATTTGTGACAAAAACAATAAGAGAGAGTTATGGATTTGATAAGCCTTTCAGAGAGAGAGCATTTTACAATGCAAGGCGTTTTCTATACCAGAGTCTCTGAGGTCCGGAAATTCTCTGAGTTTGGTGTCACCACAGTGGTCCATGTTGATTTAAGGCCTGTCCACACGACCGGGCCTGATTGGCGGACCTCCCCTCTAAAGGCCCGTCCACATCGATGTGATGTCAGGAGTGGAGAAAATGTAGCAAAGTTCTGACTTTCCCCGCTGTTTCTCCGCTTCTGACGTCACATTGGACAAAGTTCGTCGACCAAAGCTCGACCGTGTGGACGAGGCCCCACGGGCACACTTGACGGGCAAACCGTTAAATTGCCCGATGGGTCTTGTAGCAAAATCACCATGTTGGTGGCCGATGGCTTGAGCTTCGACCCTGGCAGACGTACGTTAACCATATACATTTCTTTTACTGAGCCATTCTTTGCACCATATTCTCTTCTTTTTCATCACACACAAAGCAATTATCATGCTACACAATATCATCTTTGCGGAAGGTAACATGTTTATCGTACCGCACTGAACACACTACTGGCATCGTCGGGCACGCCCACCTCTCCATCGCCTCACTCACGTGGACAACATTCACGGGTAAGCCCGCCAGAATTTGCCTGTCAACCCTGGAGCACGCCGATCAGGCCCGCTCGTGTGGACAGGCCTTTAGAATAAAATAAATAAAATAAAAGTCTGGAGCGACGATTTCTTGGCCTGCCCCCCCCCCCCCCCCCGCCCCCCCCCCCCGAACCTACATTTCATCGAGTTCGGTGGGGTAAGAAGCAAGAAAATCTCTAATGCACTTCCAACTACAACATGTCGCATTCCTACAAGGGTTAATTTTTTTTGTTTAACAAAACAATACAAGGGTTAAAGCCCTCATTTGATTTTCTAGGGGTTTCCTATAGATCTTTCTCCTATGAATACTACCTTTCCGACTGCCTGACCAACGAGCTAAAATCCTACCCACACACCACTGGCCTGAAACGTTTTATTATATTAGGTATTGTGTAATATGAGCCATTTTTTTTAACTTGTTAACTTTTGAATTTTTTTTCTATGATTTTTCTCCAGATACTTGACACACAATTGGCTGCAAGAGTAGAATGGAATAACCTCAACACCTTTTTCCTAAAGGACAAATCTACTGTATTTAGTAGATTTTCTTTATTAAAACTAGGTTTCATACTACTCATAGTATAGTCTGGCGTGTGGGGAGTGCAACAATTTCTCCACATACAAGTTAGATATTAACTCTGCCTAACATTCAATTTAGTCTACTACAACTACAATGTCCACATTCCATGCAACACCCTTTCTTCACATCAAATACCTACACTTTTCAAAATCTGCTAAGCATCCAGACCTGTTTTACAAAATCTTTGCAAATCAATACACTACTGAAACAATTAGACTCTAAAGACAATCTAATCTTAACACTGTAAAACTATATTCTAATTATTTCACAAATGACAGATTTTAAATTATAAATCAAAACCTTCAGAAGACTTATTTTTAAATCACTGAAAACACCTTTGTAAATGATAAGTTGTTACATTTGTCTTCAATCATGCTTATTATGACTCCGCAAAACTACAGCTTTCCACAAATAAGCATTAAATATTCAAGATTGCTTCTACAAAAATCCAATTAAAATATAGAAGCTTGTTAATTAGGCATTCAACAGAATTTTATTCTAGATCAACACGGACTCCACTGACATTACCACCATTAAGAAATCTGAAAATCAAGACAGTCCTTATTCTACTATAAAATTACATTCGTCAATTGCCAGAGGTTAAATAATAATGAACACATGTTTATTTTACAAAATTTCAAATGCACCTGTCCTTCCTAAAATTCTAAAGCAAGGCGATTAAATAGAAATATAATGGATGAAATACATTACATATAAGATAGGAAATATAATAAATTTGAGGATAAGCACACAAAATAAAAAGCCAAATTGAAAACTCAAACTCAAATTGAGTGTTACTTGGTTTAATTTCGACTACTATTAAGAGAGTGGTTCAGTTTTCAACTGCTAATTAAGACTATGTGTACACACGATTCTTTCCTTGATGCCTTATTATTAAGTTATCGTTATTTATCTAAATTATTTTAATGCCCACTAAGTCAGCATACATAAAGCCTTGCTATAATTTTTGAGCTTACAGTTGAAGATATTTACATAAAACTACTCTGTATATTCCCATAGCGCAATGGTGATGCAAAGGTTTCTCCCACGTTTCTATAATGTTAGCATGGATTTCTGCTAAAAAAGATTAAGGACTGGCTCAGGATGAACAAAATTTGATGACATACATCATAACATTTACAAGTCTTTTTGTCCTAGTATAGTCCCATAGCTTTATATCCACAGCAACTAGCCAAAGTTGTTCATGGTATAACCTAATATTATTTCATGAGCGCATTAAAAAACTTTGAACAACCCACCTGGTTTTTACATATTCATGGACAAGAACCTGGTTGAACAATAATCTAAAAATAAAATACCCACTCATGTTCTAACAGATCTCTAAAGGAAGACATACCTACAGTGTGCCTCAGCATCATTAACAGTACTAATTACTACCTTAACAAGACTACTGAATTAAACCCTCAAGAGAGCTGGCCCAAAGGACTTAGTAATTATTACTACTGTTATCTCCATCATAATGGATAATTGTTAGACTAAACGAAGGATGAAAATTTTGAGCATAAAAAGTGAAAACATTAAGTAGGGATTGGAGAAAAATAAAAAGCAAGAAACAGCATTTCAGGTCACTGGAGAGAAGTTGCTCATATCCTTAGAAAATCAACTCCTCTTATTTTTACAACAATTCCCCTCAAAGAACAACAAATACCAAGCAGAACAGCTGTCTGAAGGTTTAATAGTCTACTCTCACAAGAAGACACCTGAAACCAAAATTTGCTTAATTTTAGTTTTTACATTTGGTTTACCTTATCCAAGAAAAGCACCCTGGAACATGGCAGAATTTTCAAATTTGTATCTCCACTAATTCGTATTTACCTTATATAACCTTTAAAACCCAGTCATCCTCAGATTTAACAACATTGTCTTCAATAACAGAAGTGATTTGATCTCGTAACATGCAATTCTGCTACAACATAGCACAATTCTTTCAAATTGTAGTTATCATTATTATTGACCCAGGGCAAAACTTTAATTTACTGTTCTGTTCTGTCGCACTTCAGTATAACAAGAGGAATTAAAGAAAAGTTAGTTCAATTATTTGTCTTCCAGAATTCTTAAAAGCACGCAGGTATTTCTGTTGACAGATGCTGCTTCTCGTTTGCTCAGTGAAGTCTCCCTCAATGTACAGTTTCTGATGAGCTTCCCTGTAAAATCAAAAAGACAATCAAAACCTTTTTTATTCGTATAAAAAAAGGTACAATGTAATGTTTTTTAATTCCATTGGTGTGGTGTCCTAGACAATAATTCATGAGTCCACTGACACATATTCAACATCTATGTTGTGCCTTGCATGGCAACTTCTAGCCAGTGCTAAAAAATTATTTTAAGCATGCCTTTGTATACAATATTAAAAAAAATTCTGCATTTTTTTCTTTAATTCTTTCTCTCTGGTCACTCCCTACTTAGTTATTGAACTTCTTTCAGCACACAAGGACAGAGCGCACACACGCTCACAAATACACTCTTCATACTGATGCTATAATCTTTATACTAAAGACACTGTGCAACACTAATATAAATTAGGTAATATATAAATCAGAGAAAGTATGTGCACTTTAATACACACACAACAAATATTCAATATTCTTGGAGGTTGTGCTAGAGGAAAAAGTTGAACGTGACCAAAAAAAAAAAAAAAAAAAAAAAAAAAAAAAAAAAGATATCTTGACTTACCAAATTTTATTTTCCTTAGGACATGAAGATGGTTAAAGAGCTTCCTTGACTGAATACAGCTGCTTTTCCATCCACAGATCTACAACTGCCTGAAAAACGCAGAAAACAATGTATATTATATATAATATACATACCTATACATATATAAGTAAATAAATTCCTCTGTTAAAACAGGATACGTCTGAAGTATAAAAGGCCCATTAAAACACTCTGGAAAACCGAGTGGGGCAATTTTGATGTCTTTCTAAAAAAATTAAGTTCCTTGGTGCCAAGCTTGTACTACAAATTCACTTTCTTCAGGAAAGCGACATTCTCATTTTCATACATACAATTTTACAGCTATCATGACATTTTAGTTAAACTCGACATAGCAAGTAACTTTGAGACTTTGCTCCTCAGATTTTCTTAGCAAAGAACTTGAAACAATCAGAAATCAACTTATCTTGTTAAAATACCTCATGCACATAATGGAAAAAAACATACATAAAGAAAAATGCATTTTTTGCAAACCCACAGAAAACAAAGAAAAGGAAATATTCACGAACAAAACCATAACCTCTCACGGGGATAATTCACGAGAGATCACACAAACTTTAGCCCATCCTAACCCTATCGTCTTCACTTATCCGAATACATTGGGGCATACCTTAATAAACCTTCAGCAGAAACCAGTTTCTAAAGACTAGGAGCCTATGAAGTCCCCGGTATGGATTGTGATAAGTCATTTACTTCTTACATTCCAATCCTCCTGTGGGCCTAGGCTGATATGACAGTAGTTGTACATATCAGCTGTACAATAGTATTAGCAGACTGGTGGCTTCACCAGTATCTTGAACTCCCTAATGCCCACATAAGCAGAGAGCCACTGTTTTTCACAATCATCATATAGTAGTTTATGGAATTTGTTGTGCGAGCAAATTCCCTAGATGCCCAAATGGCAGTAGGCCCTGAAGTGTAAAATGTGGTAAAATTGCACACACTGTACAAAATGACAATTAGGCACAAAAATTCTGAGGAAATCTTTAAAGCATAACATCTAACACTAAATCTGTCTTTATTTTACCTGGAAACTTACACTTTTAACAAGCAATTAAAAAAAGCAGAAGCATTTCCTGCATTGGTCTAATATGATACTAGAGCAACTGTTCACATTAAAAATTTCATTCTTTATGAGTGGCATAATTACAGGAATAAACACATACTGCCTATGTCATGAATAGAAACAACTTCAAGATGAACCTGATAATGGCTATAATTATGCCAACCCTGAGTACAGTGGCTTTCCTGTGATCTCTGTGCTTAGTTCTTGATAGGTAGTACAAGACGAACCCCAAATTTAGGGGGTGAATTTAGGATTTAAAGGTCGTCTTATACGCGGAAATACACAGTATTTATAATAAAATGCATATTGACCATAAGCTGAAGTATCAGTCCGTTATCAAAAACTTATGAAAAATTGTTTACAATACGTCAACAGTTTGCCTGTTAGCGATTTGCATTGAGGGGAAGTTAAAAAATCAATGCGGCGTCCTGGTGGCCTGTTGTGGTAACAGAAATGTTTATGGCAAATTTTATTTAGGTTCCTAAAGGTGATGTAAATTTACATACGATTTCATACTTTACTACTTGAAAACAATTTACTGTGATAATTAGGCTTGTTTTTCAATATTTTATTATTAGTAAAAAATTTTGTCCTCGCCCAATAAGTTCGCCATGGGTTAGACCTACAACACTCGGTCTGCTCTAACATCTGTAATATGGCTGCATTGGACATGGTAAGTTTTTTTTATATTCAAAAATAAAAACGTAGGTCTAGTATGGCAGCAATTATGGCATTTATCAATCAATACTGCTTATATTAGGGAAAAACTCTCTATCACGAGAGTATATATCATGTTCTAAAGGGTCCACAATAATACAAAGTGTAAAAAGTCCGTGTATAATTTTGAAGACTTTACAGAAAGCTTTCGAACCCTTCCCTGGGTTCATCTTCAGTCCAAATGAACAATAAGTTGCGACAAGTACAGAGGTAAATTTAAAAAACAAGAGTCGTTGAAGATCGTTGACAACGGTCGTTAACTCGTTAATGGGCCAGGTGAAGAAAGAGGGTAGTTAACAGCAACTAGGTGATACCCTCTCCCCTATCAATCCTTCTGGCTGCAATCCTGTTGGATCTTCGTACAGGTTGTTGCAACATTACATGAAGTCCTTGGATGAAGGACTTCATGTAATGTTGCAACAACATGTACGAAGATCCAACAGGATTGCAGCCAGAAGAATTGATAGGGAAGAGGGTATCACCTAGTTGCTGTTAACTACCCTCTTTCTTCACCTGGCCCATTAACGAGTTAACGACCGTTGTCAACGATCTTCAACGACTCTTGTTTTTTTTAAATTTACCTCTGTACTTGTCGTAACTTATTGTTCATTTGGACTGAAGATGAACCCAGGGAAAGGTTCGAACGCTTTCTGTAAAATTTTCAAAATTATACACAGACTTTTTACACTTTGTATTATTGTGGACCCTTTAGAACTGCTTATATTGTCAGCAAAAGCTCAATTACTGCGCCTAAAAATTATTTTTATGGGGTTATTTAGGGGCCGGAAAACCAATTAATACATATTTCATTCATGAGATGAAGCATTTGCACCCACAAGCTCTTCCCTCCAACCAATCGTGCTCATGGGTACAGGTATCACAGTATATTTATCAAACCACAACCAATAAAAGTTTCCTTGCCAACATTTTTACATACAAAGGTACAGGTGCAGAGAAATTGACCATGATTTCATCAGCTGGTCCTTGGATGCATTCTAACCTAACATCCTAGGATGGTGTTCCCAAAACTAGTGCCTGATCTTGCGTTACTAAACATTTTGGTAAATAGTTCTTCACCATCTGCATTAGCAATGGCACCTCTGAAACAGTCCAGGTTTGAATGCAGAATGTGTGTGTAAAAATTTCTGCTTTACATATTAAAATACAAAAAATTTATAGCAGTAGAACCAAAGCTCTTATATCCACAATGAAATTCCATGTTAAGTTTTTCCCATGCTAAAGTGAAAATATAACTTTTTCTTAGCATAATTAGTCATTTACAGACTTAGAAACTTTTAATGAAGGTTAAAAACCAAATTATAATTCTGATATCTGCATTTAACATTACCGTATGATTATTGGAATTGGAATCTAAAATTTAGGTCAAAGGCAGCAAGATCATATTGTAACTAGCATCCAGTACCAAAATTGAACTTAAGTCTGTTAGTTAACCACAATAAAGTGAGTGGCTTTAATACAGGTTAAGCTGCGTTAGCAGTGTTGCTGTGAAGGGCATCCTACTTAGTAGTCTGCATATGAGTGTGGGCAATTTCCTTCAGATTTTCAAATATATATAAAATACGTGTATACTAACATATGGTAGGCAACTGATGTCTGAACATTACCAAACCTAAGAAAAGTGGAACCTACTAATTGATAAGGCTTTCTTGGCCTGGCCTGACTATCAGAATTTCAGTCATATGCTACTTAGCCAAATATCAGAGTATACAAGCATCACCACATAACCTTACACAAGTTAGGCCCTACTACCTTTCCATCTTTATGTTTTTAATATACTTATCTAAGAACTGGCCTATAATCAGCATTCATATTTATAATACTCTTATCTTAATGTTATTTCAATTCACAGGGATTTCCTTGCGCTGGCATTTCATAACTTGGCTCCTGCAACTGTGCATTACCAATTTGCAATTACATCGAAGTTACATTTACATTTTCTGGTGGTGAAAACTACATGCACTCTTTAATACGAACAATATCATAGCACCCACTAAAAACTTTTTATAATTTAAATTATTTGCATTGTACTTTACATACCCACCATTACTGTGAACCCTTATCGTTTACACTAGAATTATAAATTTTTCATTAAAGAATAGTTTCCAGAAGCAATATAAATTTATCCTTAAACAGGGGCAATGTGAAAATGTAAAATGCCCCACCCAAAAAATAATAATAATAATTGGAGGCAATATATCAACATAAATGGCCAACTCCTGTGGACCTCCCTGAATCATTAAATGGATCAAAACTCCCAAGTAATGATTTCCAGACGAAACGCCTTACGAACAGTAATTATAATGACCATAAACAACAGGCTCACTTCTCTTTACCCGAGGCCTACATAGTACATGGCCTAGTTTTGAACATTTTTCAATTTGCAACATAGTTTTACCTGGTCAACCATGCCTGATGCTTGACCATTGCTTTAAGCATACCTATTGGGGCAGGGCACACCACCCTAGGTTAAGGCCAAGTTATGAGAAGGTTATGTCAAACTGTATCGATATCAAAATATGTTTGATCTACCTTAAGGCAGAAATTGCCTTTCCAAATGGCTAAATGAAAACTTGTGAAAAAACCTGGATCTGAAATCCACCTGGGCACGATAAAAAGAACTTAAAGCACCCCATCCGGGTATTTACTTACAAACTGGTTCAACATGGTGGACACAGTAATGCCTAATACTGTATAAAATGATTGTTGGGTTGACTTTTAATTTTATATCTCACCGCTCACCCATAAAATGATTGTTGGGTTGACTTTTAATTTTTTATTTCACCGTTCATCCAAATTCTTAAGCAAGGGCATGATTAATTAGTTTTAAAATGGCGCACCCTTGCATAGGGTTTATCCAACCACAGCCGAACAGATGTGCCACAAACGTAATGCTTGAAAATATTACATCCAATGCCTAAAATACATTCAGGTGTTTTTTTGGTAGATCTAGGGTACCTATCCGCTGCGGCCCAGACTATGCCAGTTACGGTTTTTCTATGCAGTTTTACCTACTGATCAAGAATTTTAAGTAATATTTATTCGGATGACTGTAATTAACCCCCAGGGGCCAGTACTAAACACGGCGAAATACATTGGACGCCCCAATCCCTAGTGGATGTAGTATCCGCGGTTACGTTTCTTGCAGGGTAATTCTAAAGAATAGTTCCCTACGAACTGCAAGGAACTTAACCGCAGATACGACATCCTCTAGGGCCCCCATTCACGCTCAGTTCCAGCCTCCAGGTGAGAACGTTGTGGGCGTGGTTTAACTGAATCGTTGCGTGTATGGCGGGATTTTATTCCTAAGGTTTGAACTCACAGGCGACCGGACAGCTCGAGACCTGTTCGAGCAGGCCTGAATGTATGTGAGATGTCTTCGACGCGGCCTGCACTGAGCCAGTGTTCCCAAATCTAGCATAATTTTATGCTTCTAGCATAATTTTGCCTCAAACTAAGTGTCTAGCATCTTTTCTAGCATAATTTATTTTCTAGCATCTTTTCTAGCATAATTTATTTTCTAGCATAATTCTAGCTTAATTCTGCAGTGTTTAGCACAATTCTAGCATAATCCTCTTGACAAGCTCATATTTCATAATTTCCAACTTTCCAGCTTAATCAGAATATGAAAAAAATATTCAAATGCATTCATTCAATAAAAGCAGGCTATAGAGTATCCTAATTGAGACTCAGTGATACATTTCCTTCTGAAATTTGTTCTGTCCTTGAATCTGAGGAACTTGTATGTGGGAGTAATATCAATATGTCTCTAGGAAATATCACTGCCAAGATTCCTAACTTTGTCAGTGAGGAAGATGAACAAAAATTAGAAGATGAATGACGATTACCTCTGCTAAGTGATGATGCACAAAATATTCTCTCGCAGAATGCTGCCATTGACACAGAGACTTTTTGGTCTAAAATATGTCAGACAGGCAAATACCCACTAGCATCCAAACTTGCTAAAGCACTGTTAACCATTCCTGAATCCTGTGTCAAATGCCGACTGTGAGAGAATATTTTCAATGGTAAACTTAAAAATGACATAAAAAAGAAACAGGCTGCAAAACAGCACCCTGGTCAATGAGATAGTAAGTGGGGAGGGAATAAAGAAAACTGGGTGTGTTAAATTTGAACCAACAAATGAGATGCTTAAAGCAGTGGGTACAAAGAATATATATCCACAGTGGCAGATTCAGTAAGTGGGCATAAGAGATATCTAATTTAATTTTGTTTTGAGAAACATTTCAGTCCTTCCAAAAAAGAACAGTAATTTTATTTCAATTTTGAGAAATGATGAACCTGAATTTAAGGAGAATTATATTTTTTTAATTATTATTTTGAGGAATGTTTGTGTAACATTGTTTTACTCTACTATACATATTTTTTATTATTATTTTGAGGAATGTTTATGTAACATTGTTTTACTCTACTATATATACTGATCAATATTAAAATGCCAAATAACATTTATTGTCGTTTTAATTAATTACTAGCCTCTTAATGTTTAGTTGACCACTAGTCTAAAATCTGGCATAATTCTAGCATAAATCAATGATAAATCTAGCATCCTTTTGGTCTATTTAGCATAATTTCACAACAATTCTAGCATATCTTCTTTCTGAAGATTTGGGAACACTAGCCTGCAGGCTTATCCTCAGTCTATGGTTAAAAGTCGCAGTAGAAGAACCCATTTAGTAGGCGACCACTATGTCAGACATCTGGGTGGATAAAAGATTTTGGAACGAATTCATTGATGTATACAAGCAACATCCATATATATGGAATATTAAGAGTAAAGACTATTCAAACAGGAATATGAAAAATGAAGCGTATGAGACATTGGTGAAGAAACTTCGAGAGAAGAATGGGAGTGCTACCCGTGACATGGTAACCAAGAAGATAAAAAACATGCGCAGTTCCTTCAGGAAAGAAATGAAAAAGGTTGAAAATTCAAAGAAGTCTGGGGCAGCTACAGATGAGGTCTATCGTCCAAGTCTGTGGTACTACGACCAGCTTTTATTCCTTGGTGACCAAGAAACACCAAGAACATCATCGTCAAATATTGAAGAGGTATGTAAACACCTTTAAATATCATATTAAAACGTTTCACGCTCTAGAAGCATTTTTGAAGCATTTTCTTGGAATCCTCAAACTATTTTATAGAGCTCTAGAAGAATAAAAAAAAACTTAAAAGTGTAAAGACTTGTGCAATTTTCCCTTCGTCATCCATATACACTTCCTAATCTGTATAAAATAGTCCAATAATAACCTGAAAAACGAATTGTGCCACCTGAGCGTGAAAGGAATAATACTCAGTAAATATAGGTAATAATTCATTATACTGAATATAAATGCACACCTTTATTTCATAATTGCCTGTAATACATATAAATGTATTTTCTTACATAACCCTTACACGTTCCAATGGTACAAAAAATCTCCTACTGTTGGGATATAGATTGACATAAGCAGTAATAAACAGTAAGTGATAAGAGTTGACCACGTATGTGTATATTTAACCTGCACAATGACTGCCATGAGAACCATGCTGTGAAATCCTTTGTAATTGTAAAAGAAAGATCCTGAATTAGGGGGAGGAACAATTGCTAAATGTTTCCCGTCTACAGCGCCCAGGCAATTAGGGAACTGCCACATTTCTTCGAAGTCTTGACCAATCTGGCACCATTCCTCCTTCGAATGTTGGAACTGTGGAGATAAATGCATAATAATATTTATTGATACTGCTTTATTCAATAATACTAATCCCAATTTAAGGATGTAATCGAGATGGACTGCCAGTCTACATCCCAGCCTGGAGCTTCAAGACCCCTTCCATTACCACCTGCAAAACGGAGCCGCCAACCGGGACCGTCAGTGAGCAACAAGCCTGACGAGGTTCTGGGCATCATCGGGGACAAATTACTGGGAGCACGTGAAGATGAATATGATTTGTTTGGTAAAATAATAGCAAGTAATTTGCGTAAAGTTGACGATGAACAATGAAAATTTGCTCAAAAATTTAATAAAAATGAAAATAGGAAGCATATAATACTAAGCTTCTGCACACCCTATTTTCTCATGGGGTGCTTTGGGTAACCTACAAACGTAATGTATGTGAGGATACAAAGCTAATAATGATAAAAATTAATATAGTATAATTATAGGGTGTATAATTATGCGCAGTATTTTGTAATACTGTGTTCAGCTCCATATGTGACCTTTATGTATATAAACAATAAACATCATGCACTTGCCTTCATATATTCTTTCCTTAATACCTTCCATATAACTTCGCAAGTTTCTGGAATTATGCATCCCAAAGCTTGTGGTGATACTGCTACGCTGAATTTCAGGTCTTCGTAAGACCTTCCTGTTGCTAATTACCGGAGAGTTGCAGCAAGTCTGTCCCTTGGTGATATAGCAGATCTCATGCAAGTGTCTTTCCTCTGTATAAGTGGTGCCACAAGGTCTAGAAGCTTGCGAAATGTAGAGTCATCCATTCGTAGATGGTTAAAGAAATCATGAGGCTCCCATACTAAATGTGACAACAGGTTTGTGTGTGATAGTATTTCTCTTTTTGCTAGCCATTCCTTCATCCAAACCCTTTTCTTCCTTCTCGGCTGCTTACGTTTCTCGTAAGCTACGATACAAAGAGCTAGAATCTGCAGCTCCCTCTCTGATAACACCTTCACAATTGCTGGCCGAGAGTAGACTAACCTGATTTCACTCAGGCCGCCTGCGTAATGTATGGGTACAATTTCGGTCGTCTGGCCACTGAAGCTCCGCCCCAAACCAGAGACCTGCAGGTAGTACCGGTGCGTGAATGGGGCCCCTAAGGATTGGGGCGTCCAAAGTATTTCTCCATGTTTAGTATTGGCCCCTGGGGGTTAATTACAGCCGTCCGAATAAATGTTACTTTAAATTCTTGTTCAGTAAGTAAAATAACATAGGAAAACGTCAATTGCCATAGTCTAGGCCACCGCGGATTGCTTTTGTAGAAATACTTTTTTTTTTTTTTTTTACTTTTATATTAGAATATTCTTATTACTTTACACAAAAACGTAGATTCAGGTGTTCGGCTTTGCCCACGAACCCGATCGACCATCTTGCAAATGGCTAACTTAAACATAAGGGTATGGCAACTTCAACACACCTATACTGTTTTTTTTTTCCATCTGCCCATCCGCCTGTGGTGTTTTCGCATGGTAACACTGCATCCCGGCCTTTAAATAGTTACGCTATGTGTAAGTTTTGGGTAAATAAAAGGATATCTGGGTGTACATTTGCAACTGAAAAGTGTTTTAATAATTTACTGCATGCGATATACACCGTTAATATTCAAAATAGGATATTATTTACAGCACGGGACGCAGTGTTACCATGCGCAAACAGCACAGGCGGATGGAGAGATGAAAAAAAACAGAGTATAGTGAGGCATAAGCAACTTGACTATACGTCACAGTCCTATTCTGATATTAGAGTAATACTTAAACCGTTTTACGAGCATTAAATAAGCCTAAAAATACAATTACCACTCTGGACTAAGGGCCGATATTACAGACGAGCAGAACAAGCGTTCCAATAATGTACTCGCCATCAGTGATGCCACCCCCTCTAACCCTTCTTCCCCCCTACAGGAGACGGGAAATTACCCTACATAACTGAAAATGACCCAACATTCTGCGACTATGGTAATAAATAAATCTTTAGATTATGTTTATATACAATATCGTAAATACTAACAAGCATATCGATCTGAACCTACCTTATTACAATTACCCTACACTTGAAAATATTGCCCTGATGTCTAAGATTTGCCCATATTACCTTACAGTTGGCAACACTGCTTGCCATAGCCAATAGCCATACGTCATACTCATAGTTTCATTAACAGAAGGTATGACGCCTAAACAAATTGTTTAATATGGACTTTCTTATTGACACTGCCCTTTATCTTAATAATTTTCATTATCTCATTATTATTCTAAGATTTGAATAACACAATGCCTACTTTATCGCTAAAATAAAGGATCAATAACCTTTTATAAGGATTATGATTTCCGCAGAATTGCGTGACAGTCATGAAATGTTGATATTTCATAATTAATTTATATAGTAATTTATTTTCTGGCTAAACATCATTATTTATCTAATGGCTTAATAACGGAAAACTTTATAGAGTGATTGAATAAGTACGTTAATCATTTTTCATAAGTATGTGGTTTACCATAAGTCCATAACTCATGAAGCGGCATTTTTAAAAGTCACTGATTTATTGGTTTTACTCGTCATGATTGTAGTTTTAAAAAATCAATAAAATCACGGGAGCATAACATCCAAACACGTCAGATCTTAATCTAATAAGTTAATTAACGAAATACCAAGATAAATTTTAATTATATTGCAAGTAACGATTTTAATGTTTGGCTTTGATGAATGTAAACGTGTGATATATAATTCTTATGAAGGAACTGGTAAAACGCAAGAACACGTTCGCGAAGAGAATGTTTATATATATATCTATAGTATATATATATATATATATATATATATATATATATATATCTATATATAATATATATATATATATATATATATATATAGATATTATTTATATATATAATATAATATTATATATATTATATATATATATATATATATATATATATTATATCATATATAGTAACGCTGTAGCTAGTACTACTATCACTTACAATAAAACTAGCTTCAGTAATGAGAGTAACAGGAGCAATGACGAAACGGCCAACTATACACTACAATAAGCGTCAGATTTTGAAAATTTGTGGAGTTGAGGAACATTAAATATTGTTATATCTTACCTTTGCAGTCGTCCTTGTTGGTCGATCGAGTCCAAAGTTCCACACCAGCGGCTCTTGACCAAGACCACCGAGATAGAAGGCCTGTTCGATGTGACATCATGACGTGATGACGTCGACCGTGGTGGTCCGACTCTCCGAGCCGAGTGACTGGCGACTCACTCCCCTTCCCCAGTCCCTACTCTCGATCTTCCTTCCTTTACATCACTTGGATACGAAGTGTTTCCGTGGTTCCTGTTTTATTTATGAACTGGAACATAAAACTTATATGGCATCATGAGATAGCGAGCCATGGATACATCTAGTGTCCTTTTTTGGACGAACTTACTGTGGTAAGCAGATAAACTCGGCAATAAATTCACTGCAACAGGCACTACCTATTTGACTTTTCTCTCTGGATGACTTTCGACTGCAATATAAATAGTCTGCATTCTAGGTAGAAGTTGTGAGCAACAAGGTCAGGTGCAATATAAAAAAGACTGGGTTAGCCTACATTGAATTTTAGTAGGAATTCATATCAACCAATGCTTAACAGAGTCGAATAGGTATAGGCTAGCCTAAGTCAAAGAACTCCCAGTGTAGTCTATACCAAAAAACACCCCGTGTAGCCTATGCCAACCAATACCCAGTGTAGCCTGTGTCCAACTTACATAATGCAAGTGCATCGAAAGCTCAGAAGAAATTTAAAGCATGCTGTAACCCATAGATATGTTGTAAAGAGCATTTTTGCAATGATTGGGACAAGGGCCCTGTGTTAGCCAAGAAGGTTGCAAACATGATACCTAACTGTGATAGAACCTTCAGACAAGGTACTCAAGAGTCACATTAGCACAGACAAAGAAGTTATTGGTTCATCACAACTTAAGTATAGTATAGTGGTGGGGGAATAGGCGAGTTTCCATTGACAATAGTCAAAGGCATGGGACAAACCTTTTGGGCCTAGATGGGTTAAGGTGAAGAAAAGTAAACTGGCATAGTATTCTAAGGGTTATAGGTTCAAAACGAGCCTACAGCAGAAATTTCACTAACCTAAACTAACCTATTCTCATTGCATCACTAGGTTTCAGTGCTCATATATACACTAAAAATATTAAAAGGCTATCTTTCATCTTCCACAGGTACAGAATAATGAAATACCATATTTATGTCACAATGCCCTACCTACAGTTAAGCCTAACTGTACAGCACATGCATTTTTCATGTCACTGAAGTACGTCACTTAGGAGATCTCAAGATTCCTACAGAGGTTCATGATATAAATATCATTAAGCAGATATTCAGTAACTCCAAAGAGCTGATACTGCTGAATGTATTTCTAACACTGCAATATCTATATTGCATAGCTGTTATAAAACTATTTATTTCATTTTTGGCAATAATTTTGGCTCTAGTTAATGACTGAATAAATTTGATTATTCATCAGAGCTGGTAATATTGTGTTTTTGTTAAACCTATAGTTGTTCCCCTCAAAGTTACTGTACCATCAGGAGAGTGTTTTTTCAAACAGGTCTGCCCAGCATCATGACAAAAGGACACAAATTTTCTTATGTACATCAAGAGTAAATGTAAATCATTACTACCCAATGACAAAATAGTGATACTGATGGTGGATGAAACACGTAATTAATACCATATTTTCATTATAAAGGCAAAAATATTGTTGGTTCAGCCTTTGGCTATAGTGAAGCTGCAACAGGTGCATTTTACTTTGTTGAACAGGTAAAATCTAAATTCACGTAAGCTGCACACATTCCCAATTAAAGCATAAAACCTGATGTTCTGCACGGCACACTGAAGAAAGTAATTATAGGCTTAGAAAAAATCATTTGTACAGTGTTTTGCATTGTAACAATGCTATCATTTGGAAAGCAATGTCCTATTTTCCCAGGATTCCACAGCTATCTATAGTGTATCCTCACCCATTACAGAGTAACAAATGCCCTTTTTCGTGTATATTTCAGTGAAATTGTTAAAATATATCAGGAATAATTGGCTTGACCAGAAAGTTATAAATAAAACAATGAAGTTACCTCAGTTCTCCTTTCGTGTCAATAATTTGGAAAACAAAATTCATTATGCACCATTCAGCCCTTTGAAAAACTTCATAGATGTTTACTCAGTGAACATTAATATAAACTATCATTAAAAGCATCTTCATATAGATGTTTACTCAGTGAACATTAATATAAACTATCATTAAAAACATTATCTCCCTACATTTTTGAGAAACAAAATGTTCACTTAGTTTTACAAATATCCAATGAATATATCGTTCAAGCTTTACTAACTATTGGAAAACATCACTCCCCTTTTATTCCGGATGCAAATATCAAAATTTTACATTTGGTCGACAATCATGAATTTAAACGTTTAAATGTCAAAGGGTAAATAATAGATAAGCTGCTCAATAAGTAAAGAAGGTTATAGTACAAAAAACATAGAAAAATTAACAATATGGGTTTCTACTAACGTTTCATTGAATAATTGTTGTTCAAGAAAATAACTATTGTAGCCAAAGAGAAAGTTAGAAAATTTAAATACCAAATAATGACTGTATGTAAGAGAGAATTATTTCATTCACATATAACAGAAAGAACTATGTTTTTTTAGTGATGTAAACCTGTCCACTGCTGTTTATTCTTTGATAGACACTGTATTGCAACTAAAGAAATTGTTTTGGTTCAGCCTTTTATATTAATCTTATAACTTGTGTTTCGAGTAAGTATTATTTGGTGTACACTATTTAGTGTAGACGAAAAAATAAGTAAAAGTAAATTAATAACTGGCAGACCAAAAATGATAGAATTTGGCGAGGGTTTGTATATATTTCTTTCGTCTGGCAGCGTAGTCAGTGCTAGCAGGTCGGACCACCCTTGCTTACGTCACAAAACATCGAACAGGCCTTCTATCTCAAGATCTCGGTGGTCTTGTCTTGACACGATGGTTTTGGGAAAATGTGGCCCATAGCAACATCATCCCAGTTCTGTACACCTGCTGATTTCCTCGTGACAATCATCCTGCATCCTCAGTTTAACGGAGACCGTTTTTTTTTTTTTTTTTTTTTTTTACCAATTTGCGCCTATAGACACTCGTTTTGATATATTTCTCCACATTTTAAGTATCAGATAATCTCTCTAATTGTGGAAAATTTCTTGAGCACTAGGCCTATCCTAGTGCGTGAGTTTTAGTCTGTACTAAGATAATGCCAAGATAACGTGGCTTCAAGTATTCATAAAACAGCAGGGGTTAAGGTCAATGAAATCCTTATTTTAATTATATTTTATGTATTTCAAGTACATCCACACGTATACACACACGCACACACACACTCAACGTCAATTCGAAAACATCACAGATTAGTACAGTCAAATGTAAGACGAAAACTGGTGGGGAGTGGGGAGTTTATGAGCTGGAAATTGGTATGCATGCTGTTTAGAAATTTAAGCCAGTGGAAAACTGTGACAATTCTTTACCTAATTTGACTTAAATGTGCAGTGTTTATTATGCTGCGTACACACTTCTTTCACTTGCGTGTGTACAAGTTTCCTTTGCGTCTTATACGTATTCAATTTACCCATTTGCTTATCTATTTTCTGCATAATTCTTCGTAAGAGCGGAGATAAATTGTTTTCAAGTGAAATGGACCGTGTTAAAACGGTTATGCAAATACTTGAGTGGGCTAGAGAGAGAGAGAATATGATTAATGGTAGCTCGAAAGAATGCTTTTTGTACAGAAATTTAGGTCGAACCATATGGTATCAAACTTCCAACTTCCAAAGGAAACTGAGCGTTTTATTTTTGGAGTCAGGGAACTAAAAACATTTGAGCAACTCTCTCTCTCTCCAGAAGAAAATCCAGTTAAGTCCAAGAGTGAATAGGGTGATTAAAGCAAAGAGGAAGCTAATGATAACTGAAGAGAAAACAGACGGTAAAAATCCACAACTGACATCACGGAACTCACTGTGATTGGTGGAAGTCGATGCTAAGTACCGACCATTGGTTAAAAGTGATATTGGCTGAAGGTTTTTACTGTCAGCGCCGAAAAAAACAGACTGAAGACATCATGAATGGCAATGCCCGTAGTTTTAATTTACACAAAATCTTGAAGTTCAGTCCATAAACAAAAATATTGTCTGTCAGACAGTTTTTGATTGAGGTTGTTTGGACACGAAGACATGGAGGGAGTAAGGTAGATTACTGGTAAGTAAAAATGTCTGATCAGGCGAGGGCACAGATTTGCTATGCATGTCAAATACGCCTGTTTATTGATGAATAAATAAATAAATAATATTCCAAGCAATGTTTTGTATACTCAGTGGTAGACAATTGTATATATGAGCACAACAGCAATTCTACACATCAACCACTATAATTCAGGTGGCATGAGGTCGATATGGCATTACATATGTGCAATACTTTTCTAAGACCGTAAAGAATAAAATTACCAATTAACCCTCAATTAATATTACAAAAATTAGCTGCAAGGGAGCAAAAAATAACTCTCAGAAAGCAGAGGGAAATTACAAATAGCCACAGCTCATGTTAATATACCATTAAAGATTACCATAGCTTGCGCCTTCGTCATATTACTTGCCACTAATTATATCAGTGATGACTGAAATAAACCTATCAGTCAGCCCCAGCAGTAGTGAGGTCTGAAACGCTTCACAAGTTCAGAGCTACAACAAACTCTGCAACACTGCAGTGAAGCTTAGTTGGCTGAAGTTTTCCACATAACATTGATAGAAAGCAGAAAACTTTATCTGATACTGTTTACTTTTGATCATACCTATAGGTAATGCACACACCATGGGTGAATATCATAGATACTATACATTTCACAGTGTGGGCGGCACTGAGTGTAATACTTATCTGGAGACTGGAGCAATGGTTACAGTAAAGGTTCAAATTTCCTCAATAAGCAAGATAGGCAAGGGACAACTTATTGCCTCTTCAGAGTCTCGACCCACATAAGACCTACAGAAGCCAGGCAGTGGCTGGTGATGAATAAACAGGTAGACTATATGCATCTTTAAATAAATCTCAGAGACCCTAGGTCAATATGCACAGTGGAAATCCTTCAAGCCACAAGTGGGGTTTTAGCTTGGGTACACTCAGGGCCGTTTCTAGCTTTGTGGGAGCCCTAGGCAAGATGCTGTTTGGGGGCCCCTAGATAGATAAGTAGGTAGGCACTTCATTTATCCCCGAGGGGTTTGTCAAACTATGATGAAGCGATTCCTAGCCCTTTAGATGGTCTACTAAGTTGCAAGAAACTATTACACCTCACATTTATTCATTTCACATCTATTTCAAAGTGCAAAGACAATAAAAAACCAACACTTAAAATAATGCTTGATTAACACCACAGTCACACTTAGCAGAAAAACAACTAATAATTCGAATTATTCACTGTAACAATGTATTGTCCTCAAAATATCTGCTTCCTGGCTTTTTTACTTGCAAACTCATGAGCGATGTCCTCACATGACGTCAACCTGCTTGCCAACCTCATGGTTGATGATCATTATTGCAAGACCAGTGAGTCGATCCAGTCCCATGGAAGACCTTAGATAGGTCTTGATGAGCTTCAGCTTTGAGAAGCTCCTCTCTGCTGAGGCCGCCATAGTCACAGGCAGAGTGCAGGTGATTCTCAGGGCAGCCCACAGATTGGGATACAGTTCCTCCAAATGTTTTTTTTCTTTTGGGGGGGGAGGGATAAAGGTGAGGAGCTCAAGAGCAGTCATATCATCTGAGGGTAAGCTTGGCAAGTTTTTGACTTCCACAGCCAGTTCCTTTCTATCAATGTCACTTTCATTTCCAGCGCTTAATGTCATGCAGAGGTTGTCACACTGGTTGTTCAATGCCTAATCATCCAGTTTTTGGAAACTGAGCAGCACTCCAAATCTGCCTCTCACTTCACCCAGTGTTTCAAATCTATCAGTTAAGGATTGAATGGCTTTGTCAACAACATTAAAGAATGTTGCTTTTAACCTCTTCATGGCATCTGCAATGGGCTCATCTGGGCCTTCATAAGCAAAGTGCTTTTTTGTGCTTCTTAATCTCTTCTCTGTGAGTACAACCTCTACATTCATTTCCTCACACATGTCTGAGCTGAAGCAAAGCCATTTCTTCTGTAGTTAGTCAGAGATGTTTTTGCTTTAGTGAGGAGGTCAACTGCCACATCTATGCATTTTGGGAGACTGCAGGAGCTTGCTGACATGGTTCACATGGTGTAGAATGTCATACCATACCAGCTACAACTGTACAAATGATAAATCGGTATGACCCCACCTCTTCTGCCAAACTTTGAGCTTCTACCTTGGTCAGAGGATCCGTAACTTCCCTGATCTTCAGCAAAGCTTCCCTTATATTAGAGGCTTGGTACCGCACAGCCTCTATGCTGTTAAAACGGCTCCCCCACCTTGTGTTACTCCAAGTCTTGAGTGCAACAGTAACATGTTCCCTTAGGATTGCCCATCTTTGTGGTGATGCTGAAAAAAAGCTGTACAGTTTCTGTACATTGCCGAAATAGCTGATGGCATCTGTTGAATCTGTTGCTACATCAGATACTACCAAGTGTAGGGAATGTGCACCACATGGAACATAAAGTGCAAGAGGGTTCTTCTCAAGAAGTCTGGTTGGAACTCCTTTGTTCCTCCCTTTCATGTTGGCACCATTATCATATGATTGTCCTTTGCAATCATCAAAAGGAATATTCAGCTCCATTAGCTTCTTCAAAATCAATGCTGACAAACCAAGACCTGTTGTTTCAGAAGCTACAAGAAATCCCATAAAATGTTCCTAGATTTCTGGTGCTTTGTCCATTTTAACAGTCCTTATGATGACTGACATCTGTTCTTAGCAGCTTATATCGGGAGCACAGTCCAAAATGACTAAATATTTGAATTGTTTAATCTCAGCCACCACTGTCCCCATTATTTTCCCACTGATTGAGGCAATAAGTTCATTTTGGATGATATTTCCAAGATAGCTGGAATGACTAAACTGGCCACTCTCAACACGCTCAATGTGGTGCTTCATGACAGGATCAAATTTAGCAAGCAAAGGGAAATTTCAACTTTTCATCGGGGGCCCCTAGGTGGCTTGGGAAATTTGAATTTTCCAAGCTACCCAGGGGGCCCATGGTGGCTTGGGGGCCCTAGGCAATCGCCTAGTCCGCCTATAGCTAGAAACGGCCCTGGGTACACTATATGGTAAGAATTTGCTGACATTCGCTTTAAATTACCATGGCCCTTACTTTTAGAGGAACATTTCAAGAAAGAGTGAAAACTGGCAGTTAATTTCCAAGATAACTTGCAAAGCTGGAGGCATACCAATGGCAGACTTGTACAATGTTATTTCTAAAGGGATAACGAACATGCAGACCAACTTTTAGCTCATTAAAGGGACTTACAGTATTACAACTAAAATGTACAAAATTCGAAACAATAATGATTTCATGGGTACAGACCTCTTATTTCATTTATGTATGTAATTCACTATATGATGGTTAGCCATAAGCTGGGGTTGCTCTTGAAAGGTTAAAAGATGGCCAGTTCTGCAAGTAGAATATTCTGGAACTTTGCTATACCGCGAGTGCAACGCCATCTTTTGGCTAATCTTTGCGCAGTGACTTACACGAAACACAATAAGAGACTTGTCCATGTATGAACACACGCCTAATTTGACTGGACTAAAGAATTCGTCAAATATCGCGAGAAAGCACAGGTAGTGATACAGTTTTTAAACCATTCACGTCATGACGCACTTGGCAATGAACACGACCACCATTATTGCCGAGATCCGCCCCGGCGGTTGGCAGTTGACACTGCTGGAGTTCGCTGCGATGGCTGCTGGCTTCTCGCCTGCCGACGAACGAAGAAGAGGATGTGAGAACTTGACAGCGTACATTTAATTTAGAAATATATGTAATTTTTCGGGGTTAATTTGGTTGCAAAAAAGAGATAATAGACATGAATTAAAATAAACATTTTGAAGTAACATAAAGTATAGTTGAACTAAATAATGAGTAAAGTAAACAAGAAGGGAATAAAGCTTTGCACCTCATAAGGTGTAGTGTTTGTGGAGTGAGCGCTTAAGAACCAGGAACCAGGAACTTCCCACTTTGCGAAACAACATTTCCCAGTTTTATTACTTAAGCAGACGTATGTCAGTACATTAGCATTCTAATACATGGTAAATACATAGTTATATGTAGCATTAGCATACCCATATTTGATAAATGCATCTATAAAGAGTAAAAATATGCATTGATAAAAGTACTTTCTTTTGCAAGCTACGAACAATCCAGTCGTGGAGTCTACGTTTCCTAGATATTGCAAGTTTAGTTTAAAAAAGAAGCTGCTATTAAGGGTTAAATTAATAATTCTTCTGCTGATGAAATAAGCCTGACTTAAATTGAACTTGAATTATTTCAATCAATTAACTGTTTTACTGTAATAGTAAGTAATCAGTGAGGACGTCGATATTAAATTAATGTTTACATTTTGGCGTGTTGGCACAGACTAAAATCACAATTCCAAACGTAATAAGGCTAGAATATTAGCTGCAGTTATCAAAAACACTTTCATTTCAATTAAGTTCAGCTGAATTGACTCAAGTACCTAAAAATGCCTCAATTTGTGGCTTCTGGGTTAGCGTAGGTCACATTTTAAATTATCGTACATTTGGTGGCGACTATGTACTTAAAATGCGTAGATTCGCTTCTTTTTGTTTGTCTCCATCCATATGAATTTATTCATATTATGAATAGCAATGACGATTTACAATTTCGAAGTGGAATCCTTTGGCCAATTCCATTTCGGTCATTAACATATAAAATACTTTTTCCTGGCTTTTGCGGACGCCAAAAAGAAATAAAAAAATTACCACGAAAACAAAAGGGCGGGCGGATGCGTTCAACTTTCACATATTTATACATTTCCAATTAAGTTTACCTTCACGCGAATTTATTGGCGAATTTGCGTCCACTTGGGAGCGAATTAATTTTATCATTTTGACGGCAGGTCTTTTAATTTCTATAGTGAATTATTGTGAAAAACAGCGAACGACGATAAGCGTTTGGATAAACTATATAAAACAAAAGACGATCCAGCTCTAGGCGCAGTTAAGCAGCGAATCAAGACGCGGAATATTTCCCACTCTCTTTCAGTGTCGACGACAGCACAGACTGAAAGAACTTTACATTAATGTAAAGTATCCTCTTGACCCTAAAAGACAATAAATCTAATTTCATAGCCATTAGCATGTAATTAGGAAGTTCAGTTCCTTTTATTATCTCCTCTGAACGAAAGAGTTACGTAATGGCCCAAATGACTTTTCTACAAACTTTTACGCTGGATAAAATTATAACTCATTTCCAGCGGACCACCGAGCATATGGAGAGGTTAATGCTTTATGCAGGTTAATTTAATTACGTGTTCGGTACACGAATTCTGGAATTACCCAGGAAATAATATACATTTAGCAATCCAGATATTTAATCGTTATCTTTATTTGAAAATGAAATGAGCTATTCTCAAGTTTGAGTCTATGTAGCTAATCTAGCGTGGCCTTTCTTTTAGTTTCATGTCAGTTCTGACTCCATTTTTTTTTTTTTTTACGAAACTTGAAATTTCGTGGAGTGGGTAAGCGGGCATGGCATGGTTGTAGGGCCAGCAACCTCACCTACAAAAAGTGAACCCTTACAAGCTTGCACCAGACCTTGGAACCCTGGTATAAGAGGCAGTGGATCAGAATAAAGAAATTAGACCTACAAAATCACTCTGCCATTAGACCTATACTCACCGTTGAGGACGTGGAGCGTGACCTTGGCCGGCTCCATATTTTCCGGATGGCAGGCGAAAGTTCCGGAGTCGGATGGGTGGGCGTTCTGTAACAGGAGGAAGCTGGTGGTGGTCTCCCCACGCTCCTCGACCACGCTCACTCCTCCCCGTGGGGAGATGTAACTCATCACCTGCGGAGGAGGGGCAAGATGGCGACGTGTTCGTCAGGATATCGATAATCTGTAAACTAGTCTTTTTTTTCACAGAATGGAATAGCTTTCAGCGAATTGGGAATAACATAATATTTAATAGATGATATGAAAAGGTGTATTATTCATTTCTAATTAAATTAAGTCCTGGAACACAAAATACGCCGAAGAATGATAGCCTATTAGAGTATGATTCATCACAATGGCGCCATAGTTGCAAAACTAAATAGAATTTGCAATATTCTTAAGAACATTCACATAATCACCCGTTAAAAGAATGAAAATGGCTGAACTTGTACTTAGAAATATTGAAAACTTTCTCAATGGGATTTTTGCAAAAACTTTAATACAATTTAGTGATGACATGAAATTACTTTTGAATATTCACTAAACCAGTGTTCTCTTCAATTACCCTAAAGCATTCTTGGGGGTGTAATTTTAGGTCATAGTTTTGACCCAGCTGTGACCCAGCTGTGGAATGACCTTCCTGATTAAGCAAACGAATCGCTGGAACAACTAAGATCAAATTAAGTGTAATTTTTTTTTCATTTATTGTTTTGTTATGTTTGGTTTTCTTTGTAATATCTTTTTTTGTCTACATTTCTTTATAATAATAATAATAATAATAATAATAATAATAATAATAATAATAATAATAATAATAATAATAAAGAAATAATAATAATAATAAATTTATTGTTTATTATTGAGACAAACACCATCCCCCCACCAACAGAAAGGCTGCAGAAGGAAGTGTAGGAGCACAAAAGACCAGCTCCTGATAGACAAAATGGTAATGAAGAACAGTAGGAGAAGGAAAACCAACCTAAGCATGGCATGGATAGACTATAAGAAAGCCTTCGACATGATACCACACACATGGCTAATAGAATGCCTGAAAATATATGGGGCAGAGGAAAATACCATCAGCTTCCTCAAAAATACAATGCGCAACTGGAATACAATACTTACAAGCTCTGGAATAAGACTAGCAGAGGTTAATATCAGGAGAGGGATCTTCCAGGGCGACTCACTGTCCCCACTACTCTTCGTAGTAGCCATGATTCCCATGACAAAAGTACTACAGAAGATGGATGCCGGGTACCAACTCAAGAAAAGAGGCAACAAAATCAACCATCTGATGTTCATGGACGACATCAAGCTGTATGGTAAGAGCATCAAGGAAATAGATAGCCTTAATCCCAGACTGTAAGGATTGTATCTGGGGACATCAGGATGGAGTTTGGAATAGAAAAATGCGCCTTAGTCAACATACAAAAAGGCAAAGTAACGAGAACTGAAGGGATAAAGCTAGCAGATGGGAGCTAAACATCAAACACATAGAATGGAGACTGGATACAAATACCTGGGAATAATGGAAGGAGGGGATATAAAACACCAAGAGATGAAGGACACGATCAGGAAAGAATATATGCAGAGCTCAAGGCGATACTCAAGTCAAAACTCAACGCCGGAAATATGATAAAAGCCATAAACACTGGGCAGTGCCAGTAATCAGATACAGCGCAGGAATAGTGGAATGGACGAAGGCAGAACTCCGCAGCATTGATCAGAAAACCAGGAAACAAATGACAATACACAAAGCACTACACCCAAGAGCAAATACGGACAGGACTATACATAACACGAAAGGAAGGAGGGAGAGGACTACTAAGTATAGAGGACTGCGTCAACATCGAAAACAGAGCACTGGGGCAATATCTGAAAACCAGTGAAGACGAGTGGCTAAAGAGTGCATGGGAAGAAGGACTAATAAAAGTAGACGAAGACCCAGAAATATACAGAGACAGGAGAAAGACAGAAAGAACAGAGGACTGGCACAACAAACCAATGCACGGACAATACATGAGACAGACTAAAGAACTAGCCAGCGATGACAATTGGCAATGGCTACAGAGGGGAGAGCTCAAGAAGGAAACTGAAGGAATGATAACAGCGGCACAAGATCAGGCCCTAAGAACCAGATATGTTCAAAGTACGATAGACGGAAATAACATCTCTCCCATATGTAGGAAGTGCAATACGAAAAATGAAACCATAAACCACATAGCAAGTGAATGCCCGGCACTTGCACAGAACCAGTACAAAAAGAGGCATGATTCAGTGGCAAAAGCCCTCCACTGGAGCCTGTGCAAGAAACATCAGCTACCTTGCAGTAATAAGTGGTACGAGCACCAACCTGAAGGAGTGATAGAAAACGATCAGGCAAAGATCCTCTGGGACTATGGTATCAGAACGGATAGGGTGATACGTGCAAACAGACCAGACGTGACGTTGATTGACAAAGTCAAGAAGAAAGTATCACTCATTGATGTCGCAATACCATGGGACACCAGAGTTGAAGAGAAAGAGAGGGAAAAAATGGATAAGTATCAAGATCTGAAAATAGAAATAAGAAGGATATGGGATATGCCAGTGGAAATCGTACCCATAATCATAGGAACACTAAGCACGATCCCAAGATCCCTGAAAAGGAATCTAGAAAAACTAGAGGCTGAAGTAGCTCCAGGACTCATGCAGAAGAGTGTGATCCTAGAAACGGCACACATTGTAAGAAAAGTGATGGACTCCTAAGGAGGCAGGATGCAACCCGGAACCCCACACTATAAATACCACCCAGTCGAATTGGAGGACTGTGAAAGAGCAAAAAAAAAAAAAAAAAAAAAAAAAAAAAAAAAAAAATAATAATAATAATAATAATAATGAGAACTCACTCGCGAGTCATAAATACAAGAATAAACCCAAAATGCTACAATTACATTTCAGATAGTCGACCTTTCATTATGAAATGACTAAACCCGGCAAGAGTTCATTTCGCTAATTGGTCCATTAACCGCCCCCCACAACCCATCCCCACCCCACCACAAAAAATAGAGAGAGAAAAAAAGGAACTCCTAAATGCAAGAGCAATGCATTTTGTTCACTTGTAGCGATGGCTGGCATTTTGCTCACTTGGAGCAAAGAGCGCTAATCCTGAACTGCCTCATGATTATATCGTTTTATAACATAATAACCGTGTAGAAAATTGTGTGTATAAAGCGGAACAGGCGAGATAATATGAGAAAATTGCGGAGATATTGAGGAATTAGCCGTCTTTTGTCTGCGTTTTTTTTTTAAACCTTCATTCCAGTGTGGCTGGTCCAACAAACACTGCTATGTTTAGCATCAGTATACAAGCAACAAATATGCCGAGGTTTCTTAGGCGCAATCGACTTTTCTATGTTTGATGCTTAGAGGGTGGATGATCAATATACCAGTTTTCAGCCTCCTAGCCTCAGTAGCTTTTGAGATCTGGGGGCATACATTCAAAGCCATCTCAATTGTCCTTTTACAGAAAACTAAAGCATAAACAAATGACGGCGAATCTCTCATTATCTCGGTAATTATAAACACATGGCATTATATACACACTTTTACCTGTACTATTGAGCCACGAAAATAATTACATCAATAATGAATATCTTGGTGCGGCCTTCTCCTTCATATATGTCATATTTTTCTATCTATATAAATGACGGTTACAGTTACAGCAAATATGGTGAGTGGTTTGTAAGGTCAGGTCTGTGAAAAACTGAATTTTTCACCTGTATGATGAAGAGTTGCCTGGGAGAATATATATATAATGATTCCGTGACGTGAAATTCGTGACTTGATGAATATTAATTACGTAATGGGGTGGCAAACCTCTCTCTCTCTCTCTCTCTCTCTCTCTCTCTCTCTCTCTCTCTCTCTCTCTCTCTCTCTCACTGAATCTTACGCTCCCAGTCAATATATTCTATTCTATCAAACCAAAATCGTCCATAAACATAATATAGAATGCATAGGGAAAACATTGTCTATGACAAAACTAAACTTTCATTTATGGAACCTCGACTTTCACAGTAGTCCAGATCACTCTCACTTATGGAACTAACTTTCATAAGTCAGGATCTCTCTCATTTTATGGAACATCGACTTTCACAGTGGTCCGGATCACTTTCATTAATGGGACCTTGACTTTCATTGTAGTCCGGATCACTTTCTTTATGATACCTCGACTTTCATATCAGTCTAGATTACTTCCATTAATGAAATCTCGACTTTCATATCAGTCTAGATTACTTCCATTAATGAAATCTCGACTTTCATAGCAGTCTAGATCACTCTCATTTCAGGAACCTCGACTTTCACACCTACCATCCCAACCCCAGACATGGCTTTCCAAGATAAAAATCCATTTACTTTTCACGACATTTTGAAAAACTCAGCAACGTGCCTTGATGCTCTCTCTCTCTCTCTCTCTCTCTCTCTGTGTACAATTCGCTAGATACATCTGGCAGCGTTCTTTCAATAGCAGATATTTGACCAAAGTTAGATGCCAAGTCTTACTAAGAAAAATGTCACGTTTTACAGATCAGGGACAGAGAAAAAAGGGATGCTCCTACCTGCTGCACATGTTTAATGCATGTACTCGCGGTGCAGTTTGCAAGAGAGAGAGAGAGAGAGAGAGAGAGAGAGAGAGAGAGAGAGAGAGAGAGAGAGAGAGGCTATCAGGACGAATAAATTGGGAACCACACAATGAACAAGAGCAGTCTTCGAAAAGGTGACAAAATGAACAAGTGTCCTCAATTTTACCGGAAAGGAGAGGTCACGACTTCGACCTACCTTGTTGCCGTGGTACCAGGTTATCGTTTTGGGCGGGAAGGGGGCGTGGCGCACGATGCACGTGAGGTTGATCATAGAGGCTCTGTTGACGAAGATGTCAGGTGCTCCCAGAATCTCCACCGTGGGCTCTGCAAGACGGAACAAAATACATTCTAAACACACTAGAGTTCTGAAGTTGTTACAAAAAATTCCAGAGATTCTGGACATTAACTCTGCTCAAAAGGACACAAGTTCTATACGCTGTGGGTTCTACAAGACGATACCTGAAATTTATACACAAACAAGCAAAAGTTCTGAAGATATTAGGCAAAGGTCCACAGATTCTGAACATTAACTCTGCTCAAACGGGCAAAAGTTCTATCTGATGTGGGTTCAACAAGACGATACCTAAAACTTGTCCACAAACAAGCGAAAGTTCTGAAGATATTAAAGCCAAGTTCCACAAATCCTGGACATTTAAAAGACTTAAAAGGGCAAAAGTTCTATCTGATGTGGGTTCAACAAGACGATACCTAAAACCAACCCACAAACAAGCGAAAGTTCTGAAGATATTAAAACCAAGTTCCACAAATCCTGGACATGAAAACGACTTAAAAAGGCAAAAGTTCATCTATTGTGGGTTCTGCAACGCGATACCTAAAACCAACCCACAAACAAGCGAAAGTTTTGAAGATATTAAAACCAAGTTCCACAAATCCTGGACATGAAAACTACTTAAAAAGGCAAAAGTTCTATCTACTGTGGGTTCTGCAACACGACACTTAAAATTCATCCACACAAAAGAGAAAATTCTTAAAGATTTTAAACAAAGTTCCACCACAGATCGTGAGCATTAACTCGACTGAACCACACAAAATTGCCAGCACAGGACTTTGCGATTACAAGAGAAAGAATGATCTCGTGTAATTTAATATTCATGAGGTTATGTCCATGGTTGAAATGAGTTTGAGCACGCGTGTGCATGTGTGTCTATGTCTGTGTCTATGTCTGTGTTTTCGTGCAGTTTAGCGGTTAATGAGCAATTTGAATATGACATACCGCTTTGAATACGACACCCTAATAGGCCGGGGGTTGTCAACACCGGAATTTTCCATGATTATCATACTCTTTTTGAAATATAAATTCTGTATTATGAATTCGATAACTTAACAGTTTTTCACCGAAGCAGTGTACTTGCACGAAACATTAGCTAAACCTTTGTCAAAGGTTCTACAAAGCAAAAGCAAAGTATAAACGCATGTGAAATCTGTACTGAAGTTTTCTTTATTTATTCATTTATTTGTATTTTGTAGTCTCTGCAATATCCAGTTTCTGTGATTCGAAATTTATCGTCATGATTTTCCGAAATTCACAGTAATTTATAAGGAATAAAAAGAAAAAAAAAAAGAAAAATAATAATAATAATAATAAGAGTAATAATAATAATAAATTATCTTTGACTAAGGCAGAAAAAAAGACAAAATAAATGTTTTCATCAGTTTTGACTAAAATCTGTCCATCCATTCTTGAGTTATCTTGATAAGACACAAATACTCGTGGACTTCATCAATGCTTCGCCAAGTTTCACTCAAATCTGTCCATTCGTTCTGGAAATATTTTGCTAAAGCACAAACACACATACAGAAAGACAGAATAAAGCATTAACAAAACATTTATGATAGAATTTCAGTAATTTGCATGTTTGTGGCATTGTCAGAAACAAGGAGTGACACATTGTAATCTTTAATTATATGTGACATTCTCATAATAACACAGGAACCATCTCTTTTCGTTCACAGTAATCTGAGCAAACTTGAGCAAATATTTGACTGCATCTCCAAGAGTATCAACTAGGAATCTTTGACGGTGGGTTCGTCTCTTCATGAACTGCTCCCATAAATTCGTTATTGAAAAATTCAGATAAATAATCTAAGTCCTTTCAGTTTTCATTCCTATCACATTTTGACACAATATCGCTACCACTGCCGTCAAATATGAAATCTCTGGGCTGGAAATGACTGTCACCCAACTCCCACAAGCTCTTCTCTCCATCTGCCGGTGGTCAACGCAATATCGTACGATCAGGTTCCAGGCTGTTTGAACAAATGTACTATAAATGATCCAGCTGCAACCAAAGGGTTAAAGGGCACTGAGAGTGTGTCTATCCATCCCAGCGACCTCGAAAACAGTGAATTATACACTAACATCTGTCATTTTAAAAATTTTATTTTTCACCCCTTCTCACCCGCAACCTGCCTATCGGGGCTGAACTTGGACTTACAGGCCATCAGAAGTGTCACTATTCATCTCAGCGACCTAGTAAACTATGAATTAGACATTAATATACGTCATCTTTGGTTATTTTCACATTGTTGTGCCTTCGTAGAGTGTTCGAGTGTATGTTCTCTTACCTACTTCTTTCTTCTTGGATTAGTAATATTAATAGTCTTAGCCTCTCAGGAGAAGTTTGAATGAGACGAACGGCAGGGTTTCTTTCTTTACTGTTGCAAAGAATACAAGTTACAACTACAAAGTCTATAAATCTATTTTTGGACCCTGGCAATGTTTTTGCTTCTTCTTTCCTTATCTTTCCCCATTCCCTTTTAGGTGGGGTTAACATGTTAATTCCTCCTCTTCCAGGCGGATTAGATAATTTAATACGTTCATACCTCCTCCTGGAGGTGGAGCTTCATTATCGATAGAAGCTGAGTAAGTCAGGTGCGAGATCACAGGTCAAAGATTTTATGGCGGTCTTAAGATTTTATTCGTGACGGTGTTATGGTCCAACGTCCTGTGACGAAGGTTTTGTTACGTCTAGGCTTGTTGATCAAATTCTGACTCACACATCAAGGCTCAATTCTCTCTCTCTTTCTCTTTCTCGTTATTTTCACTGTACATACTCTGGTTATTCTCTCTCCTTCTCTTTCTCTTTCTCGTTATTTCACTGTACTTTGATTATTATTTCTTATAGCTATAATTACATCACTCGGCCACCTATCAAACATTGTCTTCAATGTTTAATATACACATATGAACAATGCATATACTAAAAAAGGATTAAAGAGTACAGCAAGATACACATAAAAACTGTTCTTCCCACTCTGGAAGAAAGAATAAGTGTAATAAAAATGTAAAAAGAAATCATAGTAAATGTCAAACACGTCAATTTATAAGTATATCAAATTAAAAGTGCATTAAATCATAAGCATAATAATCAAATTAAAAGTGCATTAAATCAGAAGCATAATAAATGAATACTCAGAATACAATATCTGAAAAAAAATATGTTAGAAATGATGTGGATATTAAATGTCAATTATGGATCATTTCTATTCATTTCTGTCGGTATCTTTTGTATCTTTCTGATAATCAAATACCTCACTACGATGACAAACAAAACAAAAGTGACTATTATTACCAGCAGATTTACAAATGAAAGAAATGGTGCTATCTGTTTCGTCTACAAGTAATAGTCATCAACATAATTCAAATTCTCAAGTTCCATTAATTCTAGATGAGACAATTTAAACTCATCCATTGAAAATGTGTAATTCTTAAATGGCACATGTTTGTTGAAATGGTATTCAGTGAAAAGGTGTGGTTTATACTATAACTGATTTGGTATAACTAACTTACATGATGTTGCAAAAGACTTAATATTCTTAAATTTCAGTTGGGTGGTGACATTAGGACAAGTGACTGTGGCTATAACAGTATCTAATGAAAATACAAAAATGTCTTCATTCACTATAGCTGCTTCCAATGACTTATTAAATAACTCTGTACACACATCCTTTTCTTGATTTTGTTTTAACACCATCTCTTGAATACATGGAAAAGCATTAATATTTTTATACAAGTTATCAATATCACATATACGTATACTTTTTTTCTTTCAAAATCACATATTCATTGAATTGTTCATCAGTTAAAAAGACTAACATTAATCCATGTTCTTCTAATGCAAAATGAGCACTAAGTCTCTTTCTAATTAAGATTTTATTTTTAATATACATAGAAAAGGGATATACAGAAACTAGCTCATTTGAAATTTTCGTATTGAAAGGTAGAACTAAAATAATTCTGTCATGGATTACTTTGGCACTTATCAAATTATAGTACATAAAAATATCTTCTACTAAAGGTGTGCAATGCTTCTCAATTATATAAACCTTAATAATGTCTTCTAATTCTTTTGGAGGGATTAGTGTTGGGCTGAAAATACCTTCGTAAGCAAGTAGGACAGCATTGAGCATCCCTTTCTGTTCTTCTAACATCACTTCACTTTCTAGTGCAAAGGTATTTAAAATCTGTATATTTTCTATCCTGTTGAGTTCTTTGTTACATTCTGATCGACTTGATCTATGAAAACTTTCAATTTTTCTATTTGTTCTGCATTTGGATTGTGAGAGGCAATCACTTTATCTATCACTATACCCTTTGCAGCTGCCCACTTTTCCAGTCAGTCTATTCTTTCCTTTTCTTGTTCTACATATGCTTCGGTATCAACCCCAAACAATTGATTTAGAGCAGTTCCAATGAAGGGTAAGAGGGATCTTTTGGACCATGTTCTCAGCGTGTTATCTATGTTCATACTCAACTTTTCCAATAATGACATGGCACTGGTATTATCACCCTTCTACATGAATAAATACAACCACAATCTCCTCTTCGTTCTTTCCAATCTACGAAAGGAAATCTAGTCTCCGGATAGGAGTATAGTCCAGTCTTTGTGATTTCTACATATATCTTCCAATTTTTATATTATTGTGTCGAACTCTTTAATATTAGGGGGTCTATATATTCTACCGCTATTAATTCACATTCTGAGTTACTCTATTTCTCCTTTATTTTTCCTTGATTTATGTCTCTCCCATATATCATAGCAAGAAGGGAGGTCCCAACCCTCCCTTCATGTCCTTAGCTTCTTTTCCTCTCTCTCTCACTCTCTCATTCCTTCTTCCTTCCTTTCTCTGTCTCTTTCTCTGGAGTCCCGCGTTTGACGTTCGACCATAACTGGCACCGGGAAAGCACGACCGTAACTCCCGACCAAAGTGGAGCTATAAAAATATTTTATAAAAACTATATGCACCACAAATATTTGGAAGACGATAAGGCTAATAGGAAAATAATCAGTGAAAATGTCTACCCCGCTGCAGAAGGTGATAAAATTAGCCTCATAATATACTATAAAAATATGAAAACCAGCCAGCTGATTCTTAAAAACAACCCGGCGCCCCCAGAAACGTCTTTGAAGAGAAGGAGTGTCATCTACGAATTCACATGCCCGTTGGAAGGATGCCACAACTCCCATGTCGGGATGGCTACTACCAGACTCTCCAAGCGTCTCTCCTGCCACCTTCAAGAAGGGGCCATTTTCATTCACTACAGGGAAAAACACAACAGAAGACCAGAAAGAGCTGAGCTTATAACGAACACAAAAATTATTGACCATGCACCGAACCGGAGACCACCTACGTTATCTTGAGGCACTGCACATATCAGAGAAAAAGCCGACTATCAACACGGTAAAAGAAACAGAATTTCTTCCTACCATCATAAAAAATACAAGAAACCAACTGACTCCATATACCATCACGAGAGAGAGAGAGAGAGAGAGAGAGAGAGAGAGAGAGAGAGAGAGAGAGAGAGAGGAACAAGCAGAGAGAAAGAGAAGATCTCAACGCCTCAGGGACAGATTTCGTCACCATCTAACGACCAATTAAAATCCCTGCTTACCGACCTACCCACCGATTGTACACGCCCTGCCTGCTATAAATACATGTGAAACAGTATCTTGATTCACTTTGTTGTATACTCTCATAGATGACTGCCTGTGCGCCGTCGACACGTCAGAGGAAATAAACCTAAGACAGTTGAGAAAAAGATAAGAAGAATTGAGAAGATTATATATAAATTAAATGCCGTTGAAACAGCTATAATATTCAATGCTACTGCCCTCAGAGCAGCCCTCCTTCCTTATTAATATTTGGCTGGAAAGAGCAGACATATATACGTGACAGTGGTTAAAGGGAACGGCTGTATGTATGTTAATACACTAATATGAGTTAAAATGCATGGAATAAGATACGGAAACTGAAAATAAGCTAATGTAGCCCCCTGCACTCAAAAGAGAGCGCGCCCGGGAGGGCAGTTGCCATGTTGTGTTTTTTACTTTTTGCCGACAATTTGGGTAGCGGAAATCTTTGCTGCCCGGTGCCCGCACTTTTGGCTGACAGCTGGGGGCACCAAAGCTGCTTCCCATAACAAATAGTTATTGGGTTAAGGAGTAAAACGGTCCATCTTAAAGTCGCCTTAATATCCCCGCGGTTTTAAGCCTCACTTTCTCTGATATTAATACAATTTCCTTTACAAACTTTCTGCAAACAGCCTGCTTAGCTGCCTTCCCTGAATCACCTTATACTAAGTGAGCCGCCTTTTGCCTTCGCTAACACCCAAACACCTTCACGAACAACAAAAAATACCTATTTAAAGAAACAGAAGCATTCCAGCTCATTTCCTGGCTTCCACGAACGCCTCAAAACCTGATACCATTACCCTTATAACGCCTGAAGCTTTTTCAGCGCATGAAAAAGACAAAAACAAAAATAACCGAAAGGAATATTGACACGGTAAATCTACCAGCTGTAATGACCTCCAAGTAAGCGGGAGGGGGCTTTTGCTAACGATTTCTCTAAAACAGCGGTTCTAAACCTTTTTATTACAACGCCCACCCAATCTGAGAGTCGGTCCTTCCGTCCAGCGCCCCCCCCCCCTGCCCCCCTCGCATCTATGAGTAAAATACTCGCCCAGATTTAAAGGAAAATTAAAAAGAGAGAGAGAGAGAGAGAGAGAAGGGGGTCTCGAGGGATAGGGAGAGTGGGAGGGAGAGAAGGAGGTAAATGATTACAAAACATGGAATGACCAACAAGTCTGACTAGACTTCTGGATACTAATTCCTGGCTCTTGTTGAGAGAATCCTATAATTAGAGAATTTGTCATTTTCCCCCTATGGCTCGAAATTGCTGGAAATTGCTGACGTCCCCCCTAGGGGGAGCACGCCCCCCAGGTTGAGAACCACTGCTCTAGAAGGAGTCTTTATTTTTTTTTTCAAGTTTTAGTGACCATTTAAGAAGGGTTAAATTTGTTAAATGTGGTTCGATAGACAATTTTACCGTACTTATGTGGTTCTTAATGATGGAGACAGAGTTTTGGAAATATAATACATCATACATATACATATACATGTACAAATATATATATATATATATATATATATATATATATATATATATATATATATATATATATATATATATATATCTATCTATATATATATATATATATATATATATATATATATATATATATATATATATATATAGAGAGAGAGAGAGAGAGAGTTAAACTGGGACATGGTTTTAGTATTATTGTAGGAGGACGCGTTACACAGATGTTTCTATTCTGTTCAATTTATAGAAGCAAGGTTGTATATACGTATGTACACACACATAGTACACACACACACATATATATATATGCGTGTGTGTGTGTGTACGATATATATTACAGATATATATATGATATATATATATATATATATATATATATATATATATATATATATATATATATATATATATATATATATATATATATATATATATATATATATATATATATATATATATATATATATATATATGTACGTATATATGTAATTACATGAAATATAAATATACTTATATATATATATAATATATAATAATATTATATTATTATATATATATATACCATTACATTATATATAAAATTTTAATTTTTTAATATAGATATATAATTGAGAGAGAGACGAGAGAGAGAGAGACGAGAGAGAGTAGACGAGAAAATCAGTAGAGTAAAGTTGGGGAATGTCAAAACTGACATTTGATAGCCCGAAGGTGTCACCTGTCTTCTGTTCTTCAAGATTTGTTTCTTCTTCTTTTTTTGGGAAGGAGAATTTACCTGCGGCTGTGAAGGACGGAATCTACAAACCAAGACCCATTTATTAATTAAACCGAAACGGCGGGAAAGAGCTCATTAGGAAATGAAAGTACACGACGGGGTGACAGTAGATGACAGTAGATGACAAGGTACAAAGCTTGCTTTGAGGACAGAGTGACAGATGAAAGGGCCCTGGACGGACTTCAAAAGGAGGAACCGCCTAATATGGGTTGTTTTTATATCTGGAAAGAAATAAAAGACAGAGGCACTTCTGAACAGGGTGACAAAGTGACACAGAATGAACATGAAAGGGGGAAGAAAGGCCAGAGAGAGAGAGAGAGAGAGAGAGAGAGAGAGAGAGAGAGAGAGAGAGCCCTTCCTCCCCAACAAAGGAAGAAGAAGAATGCAAAAGACAACGAGAGAGACAATGCTGGGTCTCGATTAAAAATTCCTCGATTTCCCAACAAAGTTGCGCGAGATTTCTTTCTGGCGCCAAAACAAACAAAACGAAAGGGGGTAAAGTTAAAAAGCGCGCGCCTTCTCAAAAAAGAGTTGTTTAAAGATGATTTCTGTACCTAGTCTCTCCTTTTTTTTCTTAACTACTTACAAAAGTAACTTGAACTTTTTACAGTTACGTGGGTTCTGAGAGATATCAAAGGAGCTCCATTTTCTTATTAGGGGTACTCACGAAATCATCTCTGTAGGTAAGTGTTCTTTTATTTACTCAAACGTTCACTTATCTATAATATATAAATGGCAAATTCTGTCTGTCTGTTCGTTATGCACGCCCAGACTATGAGAGCTAGAGCTACCAAATTTTTACCATAAACCCCTCCCCCCCAGGAAGGTTTTAGTCAAATCCTAAATTCGTTGGCCGTTTGTAAGGGGGCCTTAAACCCTCTTTTTCATATCCCCCACATGTTTTACTACTTTCAGAGTTGACAGCAAACTCTTCGGATTTTCACAACTTCTCTGGCTTGACAGGATCCCAAGTGATTACTTATTCTGAAAGTGATTGCAAAATCCGCCTTGTAGGGGTTTGTCATCAAGGACGGCATGCCCCTTTTTATCCCGAGCGATGCCAGGTACATCAGCAAGTATATCTATACATTAGAACTGCCAACATTTTCTCTCTTGTAACGTAGATATGACTCTTATTCTGGTGGCTAATACATACATACATATATACATATATGCAGACATACATATACATATAATAAAAAGAAATCCACCCCACATACGCAATAGAGTTAAGGTGCATGTATACTGCTATAAAAAAATAAAAAATGTCACAAACACCTTGTTGGAAACCTATTGCATACATGTCACAAATAAGTTGAAGATACATCAACAACCATTAAGTGCAGGACAAATTATTGGCAAATGCTGGATAAGCATACGAAGCACTGGTTAGGTCTACCAGTAAGTCGCTGATTTGTATATAATCTGTTTATTACACTTATGCAACATGTTGCCAAACATGTTTATGACATGTTTTCACTGCAGTGTGAACACACCCGTAAGATGACAGTAATGAGTTGTGACCACATTAATGCAACAAGTTGACAACGTGTGGTTGTAACAAGTTTTTACCGCAATATGGACACACCCTTAACACAGCAGTAGTGAGGTGTTGATATGAAAAAGAAACATAAAAGCAAGTCACTTATTGAATGTTTCCTTCTTGGAAATAAGTTGCAGACTTGTATTCAACTTGTTTGTTATGTGTGTACAAAGTTGCTGACATGTTTTCACTGCAGCATGGGCACATTCTCAAGACATTAGTAGTTAGTTGTAGATACGAAAAACATAAAAACAAGTAACTCTTAGTGAATGTTTCCTTCTTGCCAATAAGTTGCATACCTGTATTCAACTTGTTTGTGATGTGTTTGCAAAAAGTTTCCAACATGTTCATGACATGTTTTCAATGCAGCGGAGTAACCAAACTGTTACAGATACGAGAAAAAGAATCACGAAAAGCAATTAACCCTTTAGTCGCGGTCGCCTACATGTCGCCAACTCACCGACCACCTTGAGGAAGACGCTGTAGGTCCGGATGGGCTTCGTGGTGATCTGGCACTCGTAGCTGCCCTGGTCCTTCCTCTGCACGGACTTGATCCGCAGCGTCCACTCGGCGCTCGCCTCCTGGTGGATGGCCTCGAAGCGGAAGTCCGTCGTGTAGGTGTAGCGGCCGACTGTCAGGATCCTCAGGTCGCGACCCCGGATCCAGGACACCTGTGGGTAGGGGAGGGTTGCGTCCGTTGAATTTGATGGCCTCTGGGTATTTTTGTCTGTCTGACTGTCTGTCTTGTCTATCTACATGTCTGTCTATCGATCTTTTTATATGTCTGTCTATCTATCTATCTATATGTCTGTCTGCCTATCTGTCGATCTTTCTCTCTGTCTATCTTTCTATATGTCTGTCTGTCTGTCTATCTATCTATCTATCTAAATGTCTGTCTGCCTGTCTGTTTTTCTATGTTTCTCTGTCTATCTTTCTACATGTCTGTCTGTCAGATCTATCTCTCCATATGTCTCTGTCTGTCTGTCTGTCTGTCTGTCTGTCTATCTATCTATCTATCTATATGTCTGTCAGTCTATCTTTCTATGTCTGTCTCTGTCTATCTATCTATCTTTCTATAGGTGTGTTTTTCGGCTGTCTATCTATCTATATATCTATCATCTATCTATATGTCTGTCTTTCTGTCTGTCTATCTATTTATAATTCTATATGTCTGTCTGTCTGTCTGTCTGTTTGTCTGTCTGTCTGTCTATCCATCTGTCTCGTATAAACCACTGTCCGGGTAAAATAACTTAAAAGAAAATAAATATATATCTAAAAATGCACAGTTTATCTTCCTGACCAAGAATAAAGTTGAAAACGTCACGCGGCAAGGAGGCAGCAAACAGAGTTCTGGAGCAGTCGCATTTACGACAGAAAGAAAAGCGAGTAAAATAAAAGTAAAAGTAAATAATAATTCAAATCAAAACGAATCAAGGGCAAATACTTAAGAGGTTACCAGCAGCGAATCATGCCATTTAACAAATGGGAAATCTGTATTGATTCGTATCTTGTGTCCTTTTCATTGGCAAAATGATCTAATGCCAATCTTGAGATATTCTTTAATTAACTAATGAATGAGTCTTTCAGTTTACCATCTCAATACACCATCAGGGAAGAGCAAGGAAGGGCAATAATCAATGAAAGTATGATTGCATTAAATGCTACTTATATATTTCTTGGTAGTCATTGCTTCACTCTGCTAAGTTTTGCTTTATTCATGTGTGGGTGTTCTGCTCTGGGAGAGCTTTGTGCCTTGTATTATAATAACGATAATGTTTGATTTTGGTATTTAATATATATACAGCAGAAAGTCTTCGATGACCTGCACGGTCCGTCTTGTCAATCTCAAATAGGTCGAAAGCTTTCTACTGTATATATTTTAATAACAAAATTAAACAAGCACAATACTGTGGATTTACTTTCTCATTTTATTGACTCATACGATTATGAGTTTTCTTTCAGTAATAATAATAATAATAATAATAATAATAATAATAATAATAATAATAATAATAATAATAATAATAAGGTGATTTTGAGAAGAAATTATGACACTAAAGTCCAAAACATATGCCACACGATTTTCAAAATGATTGACCTCTTGGTATACAAAGACACAGACACACTCACACATACGTACAAATACACACGTACACATAGCACGCACCCCATCACCTATAAACACGTCTCCTTGGATCAACTCAACTGGAATCAATCTTCAAACCTGCTCTAATGAATCAACATCATCTCTGTCCTCATCGTACCTACGTTCCGTTTCCTAGGCAACCGGAAATGCATCATCCGGTCCTGAGATTTCAATTTCGGATAGTTAGTTGAATTCGACCGTGCTATGAACATCTTTTGGAAGGGTTACCGTAACTCTCAGAATGTTTCTGGTCAACTCATTTGATGGTGAGTGGAAAGGCAACGGGTGTTGATTGGATTACGAGTAAGATAGTGCAATTCAGCGATACACTAATGACTGAGCAGCTGACTAGGATGTGTATGGTATTTCTGGAGGAGGGAAAAGTTCTCTAGGAATGGCTCAGCGAGGGGCTGTAAGATAATATCTAGGGTAGTAAAACTGGAAAATCATTTAGTTTATTGAAAGAAACAGGACTGAAAAAGTGGGAAATGCGGTGTAATGTAGCGGAAAAGGTTAAGCATACTTGGAAAAAGAAACTGAAGTGTTAGAAAGAGATAAGAGAGGGAAGACCAACAAAGTTATAGATGGGCGTAAGAAGCATTGAAAAGAAAGGGTCTCAACATTCCTAGTAAGCAAAGATTGCGTCCAAAATATTGAGGTGAGTGGCGCACTGCATTTGAGGGGGGGTTGATGCGTTGCTGAAGAGCTCCTGTTGAATATGGTGGTAGCTGTTGTTGTCTTCTTGGTTTAATCAAACCATCCTCTATCCAAGGAAGCGGCTTTTGTTTATATATATATATATATATATATATATATATATATATATATATATATATATATATACGCATATCTGTATATGCCACTATACGTAAGAAGTTTAAAATGAAAAGGAATTTCCGTACTTAGGTATATATATATATATTATATATATATATATATATATATATATTATATATATATATATATATATATATATATATATATATATATATATATATATATATTTATGTGTTCCGGTAGTATTTCGCAAATTGATATATTCGTTTAAATATATATAAAATATATATATATTATATATATATATATATATATATATATATATATATGTATCATATATATATATATATATATATATATATATATATATATATATATATATTTATAGATATATTATAATATATATATATATACTTATATATATATTATATATATTATATAATATTTAAACGAATATATCAATTTGCGAAATACTACCGGAACACATTTCATCTGCTCGCGAGCATATGTGTTTGTGCCTGTGTGAGTGTATGTGAATGTGTTTGTGCGTGCATTTAGCTTAACAAAAAATAAAAACAAAAAAGAAATTTCCAGTGAATTTCCGCTTCCAGCACTCTGCTTGTACCAAGCAAAGCGCAAAAAAAGAAAAAAAAAAAAAAGCCCGCAAAGGTTTGTGGCGGTTTTTTTTTTTATTAGGTTTATGTTTTTTTTTTTATTTTAGCCCTTTTTTTTGTATTTGTATTCCCTTTCATGTAAGGTCGAAGCGGGAAACGAAAGCCAGAAAAAGCAGAGGTAGTCAAATACGACTCTGTTTCGCAAAATTGGTAAATCGAACTTTCTTTTGTTTCCTAATAAAGTCATTCCGTCTCTTATTATTATTATTATTATTATTATTATTATTATTATTATTATTATTATTATTATTATTATTATTATTAATTTGTTCTAAGAGGTCCACAATAATAAAAAATGTTTCGAGTTCGTGTATAATTTAGAATTATTAATTAATTGCGAGTATTATAATAATAATAATAATTATTGGTTATTATTATTACAAATACAAGAATTATTATTATTATTATCATTATCATTAATAATGCAAGTATTATAATTGTCCTTATTATTATTACAAATACAAGATTATTATTATTATTATTATTATTATTATTACAGAAACAGTATTATCATCATTACAATAATGATCTTATTGCTAACACAAGCATTATCATGATTATTATTACCAACATAATAAAAATATAATTATAATTCTTTATTATTATTATTATTATTATTATTATTATTATTATTATTATTATTATCACTGCTGTTTAGAATGAGGTTGCAAGCCCCATGCCCCCCCTCCAGCCGGGTACCCACCCAACCAAAGTCCACTAGATGCCACGTACACACAATTCTGGCTTTAAATCAATTAACTGATTATTGGAATTCTTCTGGCGTCACAATTTCGGGCCATTAAGATGAGATCGTCCAAAGATTGATGGTAGTCTGGTAATGCAATTCCGATGTCCAAATATAGACTGGACGGTTAATTCCTTCACAGTTAAATTATTGCCATCAGGATCAGTGCTGTGAGAGAGAGAGAGAGAGAGAGAGAGAGAGAGAATTAAGGGGTCAATTATCGCAAATGACTTCTGGGCAACTGGGCAACTGTCTAATTGAATTATCCTCTCACTGGGCGTCTGAATTAGGAAACAAAAAAAAAAATGAATAAATAAATAAAACCTACTATATTTATTTTTCAATTTAATTGTGAACTCGTTCATATATGCTCCCCGTAAGGAGGGTTAGTGCCGCCAGTGCACCTCACACGGCGCACTGTAGGCATTACCCAAGGCTCTTTCCAGCGTTACTTCGGCCCCCCTAGCTGCAAACCTTTTCATTCCTTTTACTGCATCTCCGTTCATATTATTATTCTACCATCTTAATTTCCACCCTGTCCTGACAATGATTCAACAGTATTCTAAGCTCTGAATGACCTCGTCGATCCCAGCATTTTGATCCTTGGTCTACATTATTATTATTATTATTATTATTATTATTATTATTATTATTATTATTATTATTTCGGAAGGAGACCCTCTCGTAGACATGTTTTGTTGTTGCAAGACTCGTAAACGCTCGCCGTATGAGTCACCTTCCCAGGAACCAATGAAAACTCAACCTGCCGGAGAGGTTCTCTATACCGTACTTGAGAGTCAGCAACATAGCTGAGTTACGGGCTGCTCTGTGAGCAAGAGCCCGTGCTGACACATGGTCAGCTAAATCAAAAACAACAACAACAACAACCACTCGAATTCAGTCCCTCAGCAGTCATCGCTTGATAATGTCCTGCGGATAAGCAATAATAAACCAAATGGCTCAACCGAATTTTACCATGCCATTTAGTGCGTTGCTCGCCAGTCTAAGCCGTCATCAGAAAAATAGAGAAGGCTGTCTACAAGATTAATAGTACTGAAGCAGCAATTATTATTATTATTATTATTATTATTATTATTATTATTATTATTATATTATTATATACCACAACACCAGCTTCGTCGCTGTAACCTTCAGTGTAGGGAATCGGTTTTGGAAAAATGTAAAGTAATTTAAAAATGGCAAGTTTTGACGGGGCTGAAATGGAATTCAGATGACTGTCCAGGAATCATTCACGAGGACGGAAATCGTACAAAATTCACGCGTCCTGTCAGAAGAGGAAGTTTACTACCCTCTGCGCTTCCCCCAAAACTGAGAGAGGAATGCAATATAGAATTTATGCCAAAAGGCCAAGCACTGGGACGTGCGAGGTCATTCAGAGATGAAAGGGAAAATAGTAAAGAAAACTTGAAAGGTGTAACAGGATGAAAACCTTGATACACTATGAAGGAAGAAAGAGAACATGAACGGAGGTACAGTAAAAGGAATGAAAGGGGTCGCAGCTAGGGGCCGAAGGGATGCTTTAAAGACCCATAAGCAATGCCTACAGTGCACCACTGACGGCACTAGACTCCTCCACCCCACCCCCCCTCTACGTTTTCCCAAACTAAGAGTGATATTTTTTTGTACGATTTAGTTAGCTTGTGTGTATAGTATTTCTTATTGGAGTTTCACAGGTCTGCATCTTTGTCTTCTACAATTTGACAGATTTTGAAAGATATACTATATCTATCTATCTATCTATCTATCTATATATATATATATATATATATATATATATATATATATATTATATATATATGTGTGTGTGTGTGTGTGTGTGTGTGTGTGCGTGTGTGTGTATAACTGAATCACGAAAGTTTGGAACGTACGTGATAAATCCATAAATAAAGGTATAAGCCACGAAGGAAAAATAAACAACGGAGTGGCTTAAACCTTTAACCTTTATGTATATATATATATATATATATATATGTATATATATATATATATATATATATATATATTATATATATAGTATATATATATATATATAAATAATTCTCATCTTTCCTCGTAGCTTGGTGTGTTGTGGGAATTACTTTTATTTTTGTTTTTTTGTATAATGATTCGGTTCGTATCCCGCCAGTGTTAAACTGAAAGGTTTCTTCATTTTTCCTCCCTCCAATTCCTAGCCTTGCAGTAGCTTGATGGGTCGAGGAAAGATCACCTTTTCGTACCAATGCATTGGTTCGAATCCCACCAGTCTTCAAAGGGAGAATTTCTTCATTGGTTCATCCTGTGGATTCTAGGATTGCAGTATCCAAAATCACACGCATGGAAGGGCTCAGTGGTATTCCACCTATCTTGAAAAGAGGAGTTTCTTCATTTATTTCCCTTTGGGATTCAAGACTCGCAGTTTCCAAAAACTCCCAGGCGAGAATGGCTTGAGAAATATTCCTACAGATGAACCGGTTTCACTTCCTTTATATTTGAGAGGGTGCAGGGTCAAGCCGTGCTTTTCCGAATGTAGATTTATAGGATGAGGTTGCTGGCCCCATAACCATGTGCCCAAATAGGGGTACAACAGCCAAAGAATTTAACTTCAGCGATGAGGTTGCTGGTCCCATACCCATGTGCCAAGAGAGGAGTACAATAAAAAATATATTAAATTTCAGCTATTTAAAAACCAACAGATCTCCATAATATTAGACCTGACTATAAAAAAATTACACTGGAAAACAAATAGGTCACAGCCTGGCATTTGTGAATAGAAAAACAAGCAAAGAACTTGTTGCTCTTGCATTACTGCCGTTGCAAAGAGAACAAGAATCGCCAAAGAGTTTTTTTCTATTTTTTTTTTTTTTGTTGGTTTTGCTTGAAAGCCAATTTAAATCCACTCTGCTTTTAGGCGCGGAAGACAAAGCAAACACATTGCCATTACCTTCCAAACTCAGAGAGCTTTTCTGAAACCTGATATGAGCAGATTAAGGAAAAATGCGTTTTCTAGAGGAGACTTTAACTATGGACAACATTAATTGGGAAAATAATACATTCGTGTATATAATATATATATATATATATATATATATACTATATATATACATATATATATATATAATATATATATATATATATATATATATATATACATATATATATATAATATATCTATATATATATATATTATATATATATATATATATTATATATATATATATCGTAGACAAAATTAAGTTAGATATACAAATATTTCTCTAAATTACAATTTATATTTGAATGAAGGGTCAGGTTAGTGAACCACACGACTTGCTAGACGTTCTCTCTCTCTCTCTCTCTCTCTCTCTCTCTCTCTCTAAGGGACGCAGTGCAATAAAAACACATTATAATTCTAGCTTCCAAAGCACGTTGGTTTAAATCTCCTGCGCTAAAGACCCCCCAACACTGCAGCAGTAACTGATCACAATGGAGAGCCTGTGATTTTTCCTCGCCCTGGGGAGGCGCGAAACCTCGTCATCTGAGTGGCGTGTCACAACACACCACTATACCGCTGTAGTTTTCTATATTGGTATAAAAAAAAACTATAGTTCTTTTTTCTCAATTTCTCCAAAACGCCATTCGCAAATGTGAGGTGTATGAACAACGAGAATCTTGCTTTCTAAGGGAAAGCTACTATTGTTATTCGTGATATCTGAAGTAAATGAACCAAGAAAATCTAGCTTTCTAAGAGAAAGCTACTATTTCTATTCTTTGGTACTTGACATAAAATGAACCAAGAGAATCTTGCTTTCTATGAGAGAGCTACTATTTTTATTCTTGATAGCTGCAGTAAACGAAACAAGAAAATCTTGCTTTCTAAGAGAAAGCTATTAATTTTATTCTTTGGTACTTGACATAAAATGAACCAAGAGAATCTTGATTTCTATGAGAGAGCTACTATTTTTATTCTTGATAGCTGCAGTAAAGAAAACGAAACAAGAAAATCTTGCTTTCTAAGAGAAAGCTATTAATTTTATTCTTTGGTACTTGACATAAAATGAACCAAGAGAATCTTGCTTTCTATGAGAGAGCTACTATTTTTATTCTTGATATCTGTAGTAAATGAACCTAGATAATTTTGCTTTCTAAGAGAAAGCTACTATTTTTTTTAGGTACTTGAAGTAAATAAGCGAAGGGAATCTTGCTTTCTAAGAGAAAACTACTATTTTTATTCTTGGTACTTGAAGTAAAATGAACCTCGTGAATCTTGCTATATAAGGGAAAGCTACTATTGTTATTCTTAATATCTGAATTAAATGAAGGACGAGAATCTTGCTTTCTAAGTGAAAGCTACCACTGTTTTCCCTTGGTACTTGAAGCAAAACGAACCAAGAGAATCTTGCTTTCTAAGGGAAAGCTACTACTTTTTCTAGGTACTTGAAGGGAATCTTGCTTTCTAAGAGAAACCTACTATTGTTATTCTCAATATCTGAAGTAAATGAACCAAGGGAATCTTGCTTTCTAAGAGAAAGCTACCACTGTTTTCACTTGGTACTTGAAGCAAAATGAACCTCGTAAATCTTGCTTTCTAAGAGAGAGCTACTATTTTTATTCTTGATATCTGTAGTAAATGAACCAAGATAATTAATTTTCCTTTTTAAGAGAAAGCTACTACTTTTTCTAAGTACTTGAAGTAAATAAGCGAAGGGAATCTTGCTTTCCAAGAGAAAGCTACTATTTCTATCCTTGGTACTAGAAGTAAAATGAACCTCGTGAATCTTGCTTTCGAAGAGAAAGCTTCTACTTTTTCTCTAGGTTCTTGAAGTATATAAGCGAAGGGAATCTTGCTTTCTAAGATAAACCTACTGTTGCTATTCCTGATATCTGAAGCAACTGAAGAACGAGAATCTTGCTTTCGAAGATTAAGCTACCACCCTCTCTCTCTCTCTCTCTCTCTCTCTCTCTCGGTACTCACCGACTTGTCACTCTTCGTGGCGTGGACGATGCAGGTGAGCGTGGCCGTCTTCCCCAGGTAAGCGGTGTAGGTAGGCAACATGGACGCGTCGAAATAAGGCTCCTCTTCTTCTTTTTCTTCTCCTTCTTCTAAATCTCCCTCCGCCGCCGCCGCCGCCGCCGCTGTGCTGGTCTCATCCTCTCCCCTCCAGTTCTCCAGCTCGTCTTCGTCCTCTTCCTCGCCCAGGGTCGGGAAGTCTAAGGGCGTCAGCTTCGTCTTCTCGCCGTCTAGAGGGTAGGCCCTGTCCACCTCGCTAGGGCCGCCCGTGGCTGACATGGAAACGGCTCCTGGAAAAAAGAGGCGAAATGTTTGTTAGTTGACCCTTCCAGCAGCAATCTGTGACGATACAGGACAATGTTCTTTTAGCTTTAGGTAGGCCTATGAAAAACGACCGTATCTTTCATCACAGATAATGGCACCCAAGGGTTTTAACCTGGTATGTGCCCACCTTTGCGGCGTATTCAGTTCAAGCCCGTTGGGTATCACCGTAAAAACATAAACAGAGACAGTAAATATCATGAAGATAATGACCTGACCTCCAAGAAATATTAGTCCTAGGTCCAAAAGGTAGCACACCTTCTCTTCTTATCAGGATTATCAGTTATTTCTTAAATATCAATCATTATATTCCTTTTGCTTTGTTTCTCGTATACTATGCTAAAAATACAAAAGCTAAAAAATCATGGATATGCTATGAAAAATGGTTAGATGTCGTTGAAGAAAGTTAGTCATAATCAGATTTCACACTCCTTTCTATTAGGTGAGAGAGAGAGAGAGAGAGAGAGAGAGAGAGAGAGAGAGAGAGAGAGAGAGAGAGTGTCATGCGTCTACGCTGCAGCAAGCTATCACTAACCTGGTATATACATATCCTATACGAGAAAGAGTTTGGAGATCGAATTACGTCGGGTCCTTTCAGTTCATAATAAAATAAACCCAGTGCAAACTTTTGTTACATGTAATCACTGACAAAGTCAAACAAACTGATGAAATAGTTTGTCAGAGTTTGTAATTGAATCAATTCGACCGTTGCTCCTGAGAGCCAGGTATTCTGTCGGTGTCGAACACTCAGAGTACGTTGAGAAAAATAAATACCGAGCAATCATATTATTGTTCATGAGACATCTTAAAATGATATCGACACTATATATATATATATATATATATATATATATATATATATATATATATATATATATATATATATTATATATATATTTCTTGAGACATAAACTGTGACTTTGATGACCAAAGTAGCCTTGATGGAGAAGGGTAGGCCTATAGGCCTATGGCGCCTGAAATCTCATCTCGAAAGGTTTTTAGTTTAACAATGAAGAAACTCCATTTCTGGGTTCATATATGTACAGTAGTGTGTCTGTGGGTGTATGTTTAGTCTTACTTAATAGTACGTCCTCATTAAAACACAAAAACTCGCCAAGTTTGGTGACTTTTGAGAGAATTCACACACACGCTAACACTACACATACACTCGTATATTTGAAGGGTGCCACAGGAACCCTCTTGCATTTTCAAATTCATTTTCATTACCCCTCAAAACAGGGTCAAATAAAGAGGAAGACCAATAACTGAGACGGGTTAATCAAGTCTCCCCTCTGAATTGCAGACCTACCAAAAAGAAAACGGACATACATGTGTTACGTTACTTTACTATATTTTATCAACAATTATATAAATATAATAATCACGGCTTCCTAGAGAGATTACAAACTTCTATACATTGAGGATAGTGACTTTAGATTTTGTATTGAGAAAAGAACAAATAAATAACATTATGAACTGGCACAGGCATGTGTTCGTTCCTTGGTCATGTCATACACGGCCAATGGCTGAACATTTTCAGCTACAATACTTCCTCCAATGGAAGTTGTAGCTACATTACTTCATTCATTGAAGGTTGTAGCTACATTACTTCATTCATAGACGCATATATTGATGAATAATAACTGCAATCCACACTTACTGCACTGAAATGTTAATAAATTTGAGTAAAATGAAGATTTCTCAATTAGGATACATGCACACACAAACTAAACCCTATGATGGGGTTTTATGTAGGCCTATGGACGCATGTTCATGAATTACAGTCCATTCTTATTTCGCTGTAATGTTGATGGTTTTCTATATGATATAGCTCTTCAATTAATAGAAATACACACACACCACACACACACACACACACACACACGAGACAGTTCTGCCAGACGTTTGAAAGTGGAGAGGGGGAAAAAGGAAAAAAGGTTTGCAGACCAAACTGACAGCGGCGTGATTGCTACTCTTAACACGTCCTAGAGAGGTGAGCCTACAGAATCACTAAAGCAAGGGAGGAACTTGGGATATATAGAAGGATTATTCAGTAGGTTCTCCTTTATGAAAGTCACGGGAGAAAGAAATGGTTGAAGCTTCGAGGTGAATTTATGGAGCGCATGACGCGGAGTGAGCAGGGTTGAAAACATGTGAGAAATTTAAAGATGTCTCACTGGTGAGACGAAGGGAAAAGGTTATTGTAAAGTGAGATGGATCAGTATATCCAGAGGTGGTCTGGTTACGCGGAGAAAATGAGCAATGAGGTTTGCATAGCCATTAAAGAAGCGATTAATCTGCCTTTCAAAGAACTAGAAACCTTGCAAGTTAGGAAAGTTTGCTGGCTTATAGCTTTCAGCCAGGCTTAGTACTATCGAGTCTAGTACTAGCTAGCTACCATAGGCTCCTGTGACCATTTGAACGAGCCGGTTGCTACATAGGCCTACGACCTCATCCTTAATTTACACTTCGTGGAGGAATGAAAACTAATCGGAAATCCGTAATGTAACTGACTTGAGTCTTTTTTTTATTAGTTTATTTATTTATTTATTTATCTTTAGAGAGGGGAGATATAAAAAAATGGCACCGAACTAAAATGGCATCCAAATTGAATGAAGCCTCATTTCCAAAGATAATGAACTTGTGGTTTTTTTCCCCAAGGGCTGACGATGCAAGTTGTGGATAACTTCCGTGGAGATGTGTGGGTTTTTAAGGCTTTTATTTTTGGTTTACTATTATTAAAAACACAATGTTTTCAAGAGATTTAAAACCATTTATGATGTAGAAAAAGCAGCTTTGATGAACAATACTTTTGAAGAGGAGGAAATTACGTTAAGCAATTCCTATGATGAGAGAGAGAGAGAGAGAGAGAGAGAGTAATTGTATGTAATTATATTTAATTGTTCCGAAAGTCAATAATATGATGATATAACTTTTTGTACTTGAACATTACACGCTCATTATACCTTCGACTGCCTGAACAGCAATGTTAAGCAATGGTTGGTCCTTCTCTCTCTCTCTCTCTCTCTCTCTCTCTCTCTCTCTCTCTCTCTCTCTCTCTCTATATTATATATATATATATATATATATATATCTCATATATTTATATATATATATATATGATATATATTATATATAGATATATATTATTATGAATATAAATAAATATATGTAATGGTTATATATATATAATATATATATATATATATATATATATATATATACATATATATATATATATCTATAGATATATATATATAAATATATATCTAATGCACTGGCATATGAATTAGTTCACCATTATTATTATTGTTAATATTTTTATTATTACCAAAATAGAAAAAGAGCACAATAATTCTTGACAAAAAAAGTATTAACAAGAGACGAAAACGTAAACATTAAACATCAGTAATAAATATAAATGATTTACAACATCAAATAAATAAAAACTCGTCCCGTATAATTCACAGCCATTAACAGAAAAAAAAGAAGAAAAAACTGATCGAATGCAAATACAGGCAAAGACAAAAACAAATAAAGATCTAGGGAACGTGTGCGAGAAAGCTAACGTAGAAATGGCGAGCGATAACGTCCCTTACGGCATGACGATGTAAGGGTCACTTTCCGCTGCCGCTCAGAACAAACCTCACGTGGTGACGTTTTATGACGTAAATTAAAACATTAGTTTCCTCCCCTTCTGTACAACGGTGGATGGTTTCAAATGGGTGGGATATATATCTATATCTATACTATATCTATATCTATATCTATCTATATATATATATATATATATATATATATATATATATATATATATCATGAAAATTAGGAATAAAGATTCCCTAATTTTCATGCTAATAATTCTGTATTCTCTCTCTCTCTCTCTCTCTCTCTCTCTCTCTCTCTCTCTCTCTCTATATATAATACTATATATATATATAATATATATATATATATATATATATATATATATAATAAAGATAAATGCCACGAAGGGAAAATAAACGAAGGAGTCTGCAAGATCTTTCGACTTTAAAAGTCTTTTACTGAGCAGATACTGACATAAATACGAGAAAAGACAATACAAGAAGGTTCGTATAACTGACAGATAGGGATTATAAAGGGATTAGTACCTAGAATCCGACACACCTGGAAGATAAGAAACCTTCACAAACAAGCATAAACAATGGGTGCAATTAAAGGTTTAAGACAATCATCTCAGATACAATTTCCAGACAATTAAAGGATTATAGGTGACAGCTATTCGGAACTTGGTAAACAAAACTATATTCACAAACCATGACAGACATACATTACAACAAAATTTAATAACTCTAAGGCAACTGATTTTTATTTAAGTTAGTAATTATATCTTTGAGGTCATTCTTAAACATGTTACAGATACAAGGGTCTAAATGAAAAAGGCCACGACTAACATTGAAATTACAATGAAAAGTAAGTTGTATTAAAGCAGATTCTAAAAGATTTCGTGATAAGACATCTCTTGACCATGCAATTACTGAACTATCAATCCAATTAATTCAGTGGTTCTTTTCACTTAAATGAATGAATAATGCATTAGATTTTTGCCCAGTTTTTACAGAGTATTTATGCTGGCTTAGCCTTACTTCTAAGCCTTTGCTGGACTGTCCGAGATAGAATGAGGGACAATCCATACATGGAATTTTATATGTTATGTTGTTGCTTTCTTTGGGGCCATTTTTTATTAACATTCTGTTTAGTGTGTTATTATAGGAAAAATCAAGGTTGACATTAAAAGCTTTTAACAATGGTTTAATGGTTTCAAATCCGTTAAAATAAGGCAAACTGAGAATGTTATTAGAATTTTCTTCCTGTGTGTTATTTACAGTATAAAACTTTTTGTGGGCTTTATTATAACAAATGTCTAATATATGTGAAGGATAGCATAAATCTGTCCCTATTTTTCTTATATATTCAATTTCTTGATCCAAATATTGTGGACTGACAATTCGCAATGCTCGTAAAAACATAGAGGAAAAAATTGATATTTTTATATTAAGATGGTGGCCTGAGAAGAAATGAACATAAAGTTAAGTTGTTAGTCGGTTTCCTATAAATACTGAATTTACATTGAAATGGTTCTCTATGTATCAGAAAGTCTAAGAAACGGAGGCAATTGTCTTTTTCTAATTCTAGAGTAAACTTAATCGATGGTACCTGGTTATTTAATTTAGAGAGTAAATCATTTACATCAATACCGACAGGAAGAACAGCTAAACAATCATCAACGTAACCTATATTTCACTCACGAGTTTGTGCATTTGTGATTGTAAGTTTATATTCAATGGTGAATTTTATCAACAAATTTTTGGCATGGCAATGGGAAATCCTTTATCACCATTACTCTCAAACCTGTATATGGAATTCTTTGAAAAACGCTACTTACCTAATATCATTCATATTCCTGTAAAGTGGTATCGTTACGTTGATGATTGTTTAGCTGTTCTTCCTGTCGGTATTGATGTAAATGATTTACTCTCTAAATTAAATAACCAGGTACCATCGATTAAGTTTACTCTAGAATTGGAAAAAAGACAATTGCCTCCCTTTCTTAGACGTTTTGATACATAGAGAACCATTTCAATGTAAATTCAGTATTTATAGGAAACCGACTAACAACTTAACTTATGTTCATTTCTTCTCAGGCCACCATCTTAATATAAAAATATCAATTTTTTCCTCTATGTTTTTACGAGCATTGCGAATTGTCAGTCCACAATATTTGGATCAAGAAATTGAATATATAAGAGAAATAGGGAAAGATTTATGCTATCCTTCACATATATTAGACATTTGTTATAATACTGCCCACAAAAAGTTTTATACTGTAATTAACACACAGAAAGAAAATTCTAAGAACATTCTCAGTTTGCCTTATTTTAACGGATTTGAAACCATTAAACCATTGTTAAAAGCTTTTAATGTCAAACCTTGTTTTTTCCTATAATAACACACTAAAAAGAATGTTAATAAAAAATGGCCCCAGAGAAAGCAACAACATAATATATAAAATTCCATGTATGGATTGTCCCTCATTCTATCTCGGACAGTCCAGCAAAGGCTTAGAAGTAAGGCTAAGCCAGCATAAATACTCTGTAAAAACTGGGCAAAACTCTAATGCATTATTCAACCACCGAATTAATTGGATTGATAGTTCAGTAATTGCATGGTCAAGAGATGTCTTATCACGAAATCTTTTAGAATCTACTTTAATACAACTTACTTTTCATTGTAATTTCAATGTTAGTCGTGGCCAGTTCATTTTAGACCCTTGTATCTGTAACATGTTTAAGAATGACCTCAAAGATATAATTACTGACTTAAATAAAAATCAGTTGCCTTAGAGTTATTAAATTTTGTTGTAATGTATGTCTGTCATGGTTTGTGAATATGGTTTTGTTTACCAAGTTCCGAATAGCTGTCACCTATAATCCTTTAATTGTCTGGAAATTGTATCTGAGATGATTGTCTTAAACCTTTAATTGCATCCCATTGTTTTATGCCTTGTTTGTGAAGGTTTCTTATCTTCCAAAGTGGTTTGTCGGATTCCTAGGTACTAATCCCTTTATAATCCCTATCTGTCAGTTATACGAACCTTCTTGTATTGTCTTTTCTCGTATTTATGTCAGTATCTGCTCAGTAAAGGACTTTTAAAGTCGAAAGATCTTGCAGACTCCTTCGTTTATTTTTCCTTCGTGGCTTTTTATTTTATTTATGGGATTTATCACGTTCCTAACTTTCGTGATTCAGTTATACATATATATATATATATATATATATATATATATATATATATATATATATATATGTATATATATATATATATATATATATATATATATATATATATATATGCATATATATATATAATACATAAATGCATACACACACACACACACACACACACACACATATATATATATATATATATATATATATATATATATATATATATATATATATATATATATGTATATATAAATTTACGAAACATACAGAAATACCCTCAACGATTGTTTTACGACCTTTCCCCCCTGACTACAGAAATGTCTGAATATTACCGACGTTAGTAGTTAGTAGCTTTAGTGTTAACTTTGACATTTGACAAGTGTTACCTCTCAGAGAGAGAGAGAGAGAGAGAGAGAGAGAGAGAGAGAGAGAGAGAGAGAGAGGAGGGATTCGACTTTTTAATGCGAGCAATTATTTTAGGAATAACAAATCATTACCACGAATTAAAAGTCTTTTTTTTTTTTTAAATCACATTTCACGCTGAAAATGAAGCAATTCCTTGCCTGTTTACCCTAAAGCATAATCGGATTAAAAGGCGCGAATTTATTCACTTAGTTCGGTAGTAAACAGACCACTAAAAGGCATCCCCGGGAGACAAAGTTGTTTATCTCGCATTGTCTGTCTGCAGAGAGAGAGAGAGAGAGAGAGAGAGAGAGAGAGAGAGAGAGAGAGAAACAAGTATTCCTCCTCTCATCTGGAAGGTTTATTTTTCGGCAGTGCTTCTCAGGGTCTCATATTGGCCCATCAGGAGGGCTGGGTGGGGAGGAGGAGAGGGGGGGGGGGGTGGGAAGGTGAGCACCTCATAGTTCTGCCTTGAACCATCCGTTCGCTCGTGTTGTGTGGTCTAGTCCTGCAGGTTTCATTTTCGCTTGTCATTTGTTTTTAGAGGACCACTATTATATATATATATATATATATATATATATATATATATATATATATATATATATATATATATGTATGTATTTGCATTCATTTGTTACAATTTCACAGTCGTCAAAATTGTGTGACTTCATTCTGAATAATGAAACGGAATCAACTCCAAGTGTTTTGTTTCGCTGATTTCACCAAAAACAAACAAAACAATTAACTCTTGTTTTCGTATACATCTATTTCATAATATTCTGATTTATGTTGATGTCTGAATTATTTATGAAGATTACGAATGCACGTGTTTATATGTCTGCAGAGTCCATTTGAATTTTCAGTAGCAATTTCATATGCAAGCAAATGTATGCTTTATATATATAATAATAATAATAATAATAATAATAATAATAATTAATAATAATAATAATAATAATAATAATAATAATAATAATAATAATGGTTGCAGGTCCACAATAATATTGCATGTGAAGTATAAAGTCTTTAATAGATAATAAAAGCTTTCGAAGCTTATACTAGGTTCATCTTCATTATATGTATATGAATATGAACCTAGTCTAAGGGTCGAAAGCTTTTATTATCTATTAAAGACTTTATACTTCATATGCAATATTATTGTGGACCTTGCAACCATTGTCATCATTTTCGACACTGAAAATTGTGCCTAATAATAATAATAAATAATAATAAATAATAATAATAAAATAATACTAATAATAATAATACTAATAATAATAATAGTAATAATTGCACGACAGTTAAAACTGTCTAAATACACCACAATTAAAACTCACTGTTCTATTGCACGACATTTAAAAACTGACTGTTCTATTGCACGACATTTAAAAACTGACTGTTCTATTGCACGACATTTAAAAACTGACTAGAATTGCCCGACATACTTGACTATTCAATTTGGCACATTTAAAAAACGGACTGTTCAATGCGCGACATTTAAAAACTGACTGTCAAATTTGCGCGCCAAATTAAAAACTGCTATTCAATTTGGCGACATTTAAAAAACTTGACTGTTCAATTGTGCACATTTAAAAACTGACTGAAGGGGAGCAAACAATTTGTGCGCGACATTTAAACACTGACTATCCAATTGAGCGACATTTAAAAACGGACGTTCAATTGCGGCGACATTTAAAAAACTGAATGTTCAATTGCGAGACATTAAAAAAAAAACAGAGACTTATTCAACTTGCGCGACATTTAAACAACGACTGTTCAATTGTTGCGCCATTTAAAAAACTGAGTGTTCAATGCGCGGACATTTTAAAAACTGAACTTGTCCAATTGAGACGACATTTAAAAATGACTGTTCAATTGCACGACATTAAAAAAATGACTGTTCTTAGCGACATTTAAAAACTGACTTGTCATTGAATTGCGCGACATTTAAAAAACTGACTGTTCAATTGAGCGACATTTAAAAAATGCACTGTTCAATGTTCAAGCGACATTTAAAAACTGACTGTTCAATTGAGCGACATTTAAAAACTGACTGTTCAATTGAGCGACATTTAAAAACTGACTGTTCAATTGAGCGACATTTAAAAACTGACTGTTCAATTGCGCGACATTTAAAAACTGACTGTTCAATTGCGCGACATTTAAAAACTGACTGTCCAATTGCGCGACATTTAAAAACTGACTGTTCAATTGTGCGACATTTAAAAACTGACTGTTCAATTGAGCGACATTTAAAACTGACTGTTCAATTGAGCGACATTTAAAAACTGACTGTCCAATTGAGCGACATTTAAAAACTGACTGTTCAATTGCGCGACATTTAAAAACTGACTGTTCAATTGAGCGACATTTAAAAACTGACTGTTCAATTGCGCGACATTTAAAAACTGACTGTTCAATTGTTGCGACAAATTTAAAAAACTGACTGTTCAATTGTGTGACATTTAAAAACTGACTGTTCAATTGAGCGACATTTAAAAACTGACTGTTCAATTGCGCGACATTTAAAAACTGACTGTTCAATTGCGCGACATTTAAAAACTGACTGTCCAATTGAGCGACATTTAAAAACTGACTGTTCAATTGTGCGACATTTAAAAACTGACTGTTCAATTGAGCGACATTTAAAAACTGACTGTCCAATTGAGCGACAGTTGAAACTGATATCTAATTACACGACAATTCAAACTATTTAATTACACGACAGTTAAAATTGCCTGTCTAATTACACGACGGTTAAAAATTGACTGTCCCATTGCACGGCAGTTAAAATTGACTGTCTAACTACACGACAGTTAAAACTTACTGTCCAATTGCACGACAGTCCAAACTATTTACTTACGCGACAGTTAAAATTGCCTGTCTAATTGCACAACAGTTAAAACTAAAGTTGATCAAATGCAGATTCCCTAACTAATATTCAGAAAGTAATGAAACTGCTAGTGGTCCAAATGCGAAGTTATTTTCTCTAATTGCGCAGTAATGACAACTAATATCGCTAATATTGCTGCAATGAGCAACCCTTTCTCCAATTTGCCCAAACGACAATAGAAAAACAATCGGGGAAAAACTATTAATAAAAAAAATATGACTGCCGAATTTACATATGCAAAATATGTTTAGCTGATCCGTCAGCAATATTTTGACTAGAGAATTGCTGTGGTGGTAATGTAGCTTTTTTTTTTATAGAATAAAGATAAAAAACTGACCAGAATTTTTTTCTATCACGATTAAATAAATGTTCCCTTCAAAAGCTACGTAAATTGTTGTGCTGAGATGATTATATATATATATATATATATATATATATATAATATATATATATATATATATATATATATATATATATATATATATATATATATATATATATATATATATATATATATATATATATATATATATATATATATATATATATACACATATATACGAATGAGTTAAAATCAAATATTCCTCTTGTCTCGTATGTTATTAGTTCGTCTATGATCGTGGCAATAATAACTTTTAACTCCTTCGCAACTGAGCCGTAGTGGCACTAAGGACTTCGTAAAGTTGGGTCGTACATATTGTATCCCCGCCCCCAAAACAAACATACGGCACTTTCGCCCCTACGTTCACCGCCCGCAAGATTTACGTACACGTTCGTCCTTAATCAAGGTCCGTCTCGACCTTCAAACTTAGCAGCCCAAAGGCTTGGTAATCTGATTGCTGCTATTCTCGTCGCCGCGGGAGGAGTTCTGTTCAACTTTTAATCGAAGTTATCATCGTTATTGTATTAGTTACCGAAGGGCAAAGTTAAAGAGAATATTCTCCTTCTTTCCTTTCTTCCTTCCTACTCTCTCTCTCTCTCTCTCTCTCTCTCTCTCTCTCTCTCTCTCTCTCTCTCTCTCTCTCTCTCTCTCTCTCTCTCGACCTCCTGCCCTCTTTTAAGTGCATATGTATGTTCAGTCACTTAAAATTCCCAGCGGAATACGCCCCGACTTTCAGCCTTCGTTATATTCACGCCTTTCATTTGCACATTTATGCGTTTCATGTGTTTGATGCCATTCATACATTTGATAAATTTTTAATCAATATACATTTTATCAATTCCACATCAAAGTTTTTTATTATAGCTATAATGTTTATTCATCACACTTGCAGGGTTGAATCGTAGGTGATTCGTGGTTGTTGAGTCGTGGTCGAGTCGTAGGTGATTCGTGGTAGAGTCGTAGGTGATTCGTGGCCGAGTCGTAGGTGATTCGTGGTCGAGTCGTACGTGATTCGTGGCCGAGTCGTACGTGATTCGTGGTCGACTCGGTGTTTCATGGTCGAGTCAAGTGATTCCTGGTCGAGTCAGGTGATTCGTGGCCGAGTCGTTGATGATTCGTGGCTGTGTCGTGGGTAATTCGTGGTCGTGTCGTAGGTGATTCGTGGCTGTGTCGTAGGTCTTACTCACGTCAGATATTCTTCAAATACCGTTGCCATCGTCCATACGAATCTATCAATTACACACTACAATTTAATCGTCCTGCTGGTATAGTGGTTTAGTGTTGTGGCATGCCACTTAGATGTCACTGGGTTCGCGTCTCCCCCCCCGAGAACTGAAAAACCACTGACACTATATCATGATCAGATACTGCTGCAGTGTGAGGACCTCAGCAGTGGGAGGTTGAAACCAATGTTCTTTGGATGCCTGAATTTGAAGTCAGTGGCCCCTGTGGGCTTGTTCCATGTGAATAGGTTTCATCTTTTAAAATAATAATAATAATAATAATAACAGTTTTTATAATAATAATAATAATAATAATAATAATAATAATAATAATAATAATAATAATAATAATAATAATACACCATCAGCTTCCTCAAAAATACAATGCGCAACTGGAATACAATACTTACAAGCTCTGGAATAAGACTAGCAGAGGTTAATATCAGGAGAGGGATCTTCCAGGGCGACTCACTGTCCCCACTACTCTTCGTAGTAGCCATGATTCCCATGACAAAAGTACTACAGAAGATGGATGCCGGGTACCAACTCAAGAAAAGAGGCAACAGAATCAACCATCTGATGTTCATGGACGATATCAAGCTGTATGGTAAGAGCATCAAGGAAATAGATACCCTAATCCAGACTGTAAGGATTGTATCTGGGGACATCAGGATGGAGTTTGGAATAGAAAAATGCGCCTTAGTCAACATACAAAAAGGCAAAGTAACGAGAACTGAAGGGATTAAAGCTACCAGATGGGAGCAACATCAAACACATAGATGAGACAGGATACAAATACCTGGGAATAATGGAAGGAGGGGATATAAAACACCAAGAGATAAAGGACACGATCAGGAAAGAATATATGCAGAGACTCAAGGCGATACTCAAGTCAAAACTCAACGCCGGAAATATGATAAAAGCCATAAACACATGGGCAGTGCCAGTAATCAGATACAGCGCAGGAATAGTCGAATGGACGAAAGCAGAACTCCGCAGCATAGATCCAGAAAACAGGAAACATATGACAATACACAAAGCACTACACCCAAGAGCAAATACGGACAGACTATACATAACACGAAAGGAAGGAGGGAGAGGACTACTAAGTATAGAGGACTGCGTCAACATCGAGAACAGAGCACTGGGGCAATATCTGAAACCAAAGGCAAAAGTGAAGACGAGTGGCTAAAGAGTGCATGGGAAGAAGGACTAATAAAAGTAGACGAAGACCCAGAAATATACAGAGATAGGAGAAAGACAGACAGAACAGGAGAGGCACAACAAACCAATGCACGGACAATACATGAGACAGACTAAAGAACTAGCCAGCGATGACACATGGCAATGGCTACAGAGGGGAGAGCTAAAGAAGGAAACTGAAGGAATGATAACAGCGGCACAAGATCAGGCCCTAAGAACCAGATATGTTCAAAGAACGATAGACGGAAATAACATCTCTCCCATATGTAGGAAGTGCAATACAAAAATGAAACCATAAACCACATAGCAAGTGAATGCCCGGCACTTGCACAGAACCAGTACAAAAAGAGGCATGATTCAGTGGCAAAAGCCCTCCACTGAAGCCTGTGCAAGAAACATCAGCTACCTTGCAGTAATAAGTGGTACGAGCACCAACCTGAAGGAGTGATAGAAAACGATCAGGCAAAGATCCTCTGGGACTATGGTATCAGAACGGATAGGGTGATACGTGCAAACAGACCAGACGTGACGTTGATTGACAAAGTCAAAAAGAAAGTATCACTCATTGATGTAGCAATACCATGGGACACCAGAGTTGAAGAGAAAGAGAGGGGAAAAAAATGGATAAGTATCAAGATCTAAAAATAGAAATAAGAAGGATATGGGATATGCCAGTGGAAATCGTACCCATAATCATAGGAGCACTAGGCACGATCCAAGATCCCTGAAAAGGAATCTAGAAAAACTAGAGGCTGAAGTAGCTCCAGGACTCATGCAGAAGAGTGTGATCCTAGGAACGGCACACATAGTAAGAAAAGTGATGGACTCCTAAGGAGGCAGGATGCAACCCGGAACCCCACACTATAAATACCACCCAGTCGAATTGGAGGACTGTGATAGAGCAAAAAAAAAAAAAAAAAAAAAAAAAAAGAATAATAATAATAATAATGAATTTAAAGTCAATGGCCCCTTTAGTGTACTTGTTTTATGTGAATAGGTTTAATCTACTTAAATAATAATAATAATAATAATAATAATAATAATAATAATAATAATAATAATAATAATAATAATAATAAAATAATAATAATAATAATAATGATAATAATAACAATAATAATTAATTTTATAATAATAATGATAATAGAACAATAATAATAACAATTTTTAATAATAATACTAAATAATAATAATAATAATAATAATAATAACAATAAGAATAACAGTTTTTATAATATAATAAAATGGGAAAGCAATAATTAGAAAATAGAAAAAGAAACCTATACAAAATTAATGCAGCCGAGGCAGCAATCACTTTTATAATAAAACATGTTTAAAGAGGGTTTACTTATAGAATAATAATAATAATAAGGAATTTCAAGTCAATGGTGGGCCCTTTAGTGTGGTTTTGTTTGTCTTTGTTTAATTTAATCTATTTAAATAATAATAATAATAATAAATAATATTAATAATAATAATAATAATAATAATAATAATAATAATAATAAGATGATGAACAATATTTCAAGTTCAATGGCCCCTTTGGTGTACCTTGTTCCACTTGAATAGGATTCGTCTACCGAAATGATAAAAAATAGATAAATAAAAGGAACAACTCTGGGAACCCCTTGCTTTTATTATGACTCCGAAAAAGTAAAGAAAAAAAATAAAGGGGGCTGGAGAATGCAAAAATAAGGATAAAAAAAAACAAAAAAAAAAGTTGAAAAGTTGGACGACAAGGCTGACGGGAACAAAAGGGGAAAGATGAGGCATCTAGAAATAACGTATCATGTATCTTGAAATATGTATACGCGTCTCCCCGCCCCACCCTACCCCCAAAAGACAGCTTTTTCCCTGTCAGGGGAAATCAAGAAACTCGGGGACGAGAGAGAGAGATAGAGAGAGAGAGAGAGAGAGAGAGAGAGAGAGAGAGAAACGAATTAGGAGAAGAGCTCCTACTGCTGCTACGTCTGGTGGAGATCCGAAATCAGTTTTCTAATTGATTTCTGTTGTTATTTGTATTTTTATTTTGTTTTCTATGATGGGGAGCGTGAAAGGATGTAGAAGGGTTGCGCAAGAATGTAGGATAACAATAATAATAATAATAATAATAATAATAATAATAATAATAATAATAATAATAATAATAATAATAAAATAATATTTATTATTACTGTCATTATCATCATCATATTTCAGAGGATGCACCCTATGCATATGGACACGCCATATTATTATTATTATTATTATTATTATTCAGATGATGAACCCTATGCATATGAAACAAGCCCATATAATTATTATTATTCAGATAATGAACCTAATTCATATGGGGCAAGGCCATATCATCATTATTATTAGTATTATTCAGATAATGAACCTTATTCATATGGAACAACCCCATATTATTATTAGTTATTATTATTATTATTATTATTATTATTATTATTATTATTATTATTATTATTTTATTATTATTATTATTATTATTCAGACAATGAACCCTATTCATATGGAACAAGTCCATATGATTATTATTATTATTTTATCGAAAATAATGACAGAATTCACAAATTGATCTTATACAAAATTCTCTCCATTCTCCTTATGATTTATCTTTCTGGCACGCTGGTATTACAAAGCAGTTGTCCAATATTCGTCGTGCTGTAGGTCGACAACGGAATTTCTCTGAATTCTGCCATTATTCTTAATAAAATATGTCCTGCTTCCAGCATAAACAGATATTATTATTATTATTATTATTATTATTATTATTATTATATATTATTATTATTATTATTCAGATGATGAAGCCTATTCATATGGAACAAGGCCACCAAATGGGCCACTGACTTGAAATTCCATCTTCCAAAGACTATGGCCCTCATTCGAAAGCAGTAACCGAAAGGCAACAGGAAATACAGAAAGAAGAGATTGTAAGTAGATAGATAACAAGGCGTGATCCGACCTCCAGCTTACTCGAGGAGCGTGCTAAAATCTACGGTCAAATAGAGCGTTGTATCACCAACGAAAATCAAAATAAATACGCTATATTTTTGTTAGAAATAATTGTTCAATTCTGTTCATGTTAAGCAGTACAGAGCGATAATTTAGAATCAAATATAACGAACTGATTTTAATTTTCGTTGTTGGAACAATGCTCTGACCGCAGATTTTAGCGCGATCCTCGAGTAAGCTGGAGGTCGGATCATGCCCTCTTATTAATTTTTTATATATTCATTCTAATGAATAAACCATAAATATCCCATGCTAAAATTCCTGTATCTTTAACTAGACGCAAAACACCTCTTTTGGACCCTTTTAAGGATCTTCCATTTTAAAGATTTTCCATTTTAAGGATTTTCCATTTTAAGGATTTTCCATTTTAAGGATTTCCAGTTTAAGGAACTTCCATTTTAAGGATTTTCCATTTTAAGGATTTCCATTTTAAGGATTTTCCATTTTAAGGATTTTCCATTTTTAAGGATCTTCCATTTTAAGGATTTTCCATTTTAAGGATTTTCCATTTTAAGGATTTTCCATTTCATTTTAAGGATCTTCCATTTTAAGGATTTTCCATTTTAAGGATCTTCCATTTTAAGGATTTTCCATAGATCTTTCTAAGCACCAAAACAACAAAGTAGTTTGTAGGCTTACTCCCCGAGTAAGCGAAAATTTTCCATCGCGGACTATTAATAATACGCCAAAGTTGGAAGTTTCCGAAAACTACTTAACACAATTAACCGCCGATCACACTTTGTCGCCACAAACTTGGTGGAGAGAGAGAGAGAGAGAGAGAGAGAGAGAGAGTTGGAGTAGGAGGAGGAGGACGATGAGGAAGAATTTCCGAACTGTAAAACTATTCCTGAACAGAATGTAGTTAACAAATTTTCCCATCTCATTTCCGGGGGGGAGGGGAGGGGAAGGGGGGAGCTGTCGTTAACGTAACTTTAGTTTTTCTGCAGCGGTTTAAGCACAGACAAAAAAAAAATCAGAACGACTTATATAGTAATCGTTCTTATTGCAAAAGTAAAAATAAATAAATAAAAAACAGAACTTCAGAACGACTTATATAGTAATCGTTATTATTGACAAAAAATAAATAAATAGATAAATAAATAAATAAAAACAAAACTT
>NC_087220.1:54380750-54395750 GCF_015104395.2 Macrobrachium nipponense
TGGACATCACAGCCTAGGTATATAATTTTCCGTCCACTCCCCCCCCTCCCCGCTTTTTTATCCCCTTTTAGTTTTCTGTAAAAGAAAACTAGCGATATGGCTTTTTCTGTCCTTCCGCACTTTGTGTGCCCGCTCTCAGATCAAACATACCAAATTGCACCCCTTTAGCCTCAGTAGGTTTTTATTTCATTCAAGGTGAACGTTAGCCATGATCGTGTGTCTGGCAACGCTATAGGACTGGCCACCACCGGGCCGTCGCTGAAACTTTCACGGACCGAAAGATAGGTTCATTTTCTGCGGCCTTGATTATACGCTGAACAGAATACTCTTTCCTTCAAGGTTAAAGTTACCCATGATCGTGTGTCTGGCAACGCTACAGGACAAGCCAGGGACAGGCCACCACCGGGCCGTTGCTGAAACTTTCAAGGGCAGAAAAATAGATCCAATTCCTGTGGCCTTGATCATACGTTGTACAAAGTACTCGTTTCTTCGGAGCCTTCTTTTTATTTTATTTGATCTATTTTATTTCTTTTAATGTCTCAGCCACCGCACCTCAGCCCTTTTGCCCTAATGGATGCTGCTCTCAGGAAGGATACTAAATACCCCTCACTCAATTTCCTCTTCTCTCACAACATCTCGAAGAGAAGAAGAAGAAGAAGAAGAAGAAGAAGAAGAAACAGTTCAGACGCCGTAAGGGTGAGGGGGGGGGGGGGGGTTGATTCCTACACCGAATCCCAGCGCTTAATCTCCCATTTTATTCGCTCGTCTGAAGACGCCGTTGTTATTCTTTCCTACGATATCTTCCGAAACTCTTCTAAGAAAAGCGCCGTCGCCACGAAACGATCGAGTCCCAGAGGACCCACTGGTTGAAACTCGAACCGAGACGGTATCTATAGAGAGGGGAAAAAAAAATAAATAAAACACTTCACCCCGGCCATCTTTGATGGAGCTGGGACCAAATCGTACAACACCTTTAGAGCTGCAACCCTCTTGCAATCATATCCCCACGAGCATTGTAGCCAACGCAAGAGGAGAGAGAGAGAGAGAGAGAGAGAGAGAGAGAGAGAGAGAGAGAGAGAGAGATCAGATTCACATAACAAATATTCACGATGCGATTTCATATTATATATATAATATATATATAACCATATACACACGCAAAATCCTTCCTACCTAAAATTCTGACCCCTCATATATCAAATGTGATTTCCAACGACATATTAACTACTTATCAACTTGATATCAAAATTGAGAAAGCCATACAAAGACTTACGTGCATGAACATTCACATCATTATTAAGCCTCTGGCATCCTCATACTTTATTGGTCAGGAAGAAAACTTGGAAAGGTTATACACACACACACACACAAGCAACTCTTCCTTTCGCTAAGTACTCGTGCTAATTCCCATGAGGTCACCGGAGGTCATTATTGCCAAAATATTACCGTACACACTCAGCACATACCCCATACCCACGTCATATTCATCCGAAGTCTTTTAGACCCAACGTCCTTCTTCGTACTGCTTAGGAGACCAGGCCCATTTCCCCACATTTGGTAATAATGAAGAAGTACAACATTCAAGAGTAAACTTTCAAAGTATTATTGAAAGTGTTTAATGCAAGTAAGGGTTATTTTGTGAAGTACAGAAAACAAAGTTCAATACCATTAAAATGCTTGGAGAAACGAGAGTAACGGAAAATAATATGGGAATCCAGTAGCCTTTGGAAAAAGGGGAATAACTAGACGAAAGAGAAAAGCTATAAATTTTAATTGCTTAAAGTTAAACAGCTCTGTTTATGGAAAGTGCGTTTAGGAACCTGAGACCATCTGGAATATGACGCAAAAACCAGGAACCATCTGGAATATGACTCAGGAACCTGGAACCATCTAGAATATGACTCAGGAACCTGGAACCATCTAGAATATGACTCAGAAACCATCTAAAACATGTCTCAAGAACCAGGAACCATCTATAATATGACTCAAGAACCAGAAACCATCTAGAATATGAATCAAGAACCATCTAGAACATGTCTCAAGAACCATCAACCATCTAGAAAATGACTCAAGAACCAGGAACCACCAAAAACCAAGAACCATCTAGAATATGACTCAAGAACCAGAAACAATCTAAAATATGACTCAAGAACCAAAAACCACCAAAAACCAAGAGCCATCTAGAATATGACTCAAGAACCAGAGACCATATAGAATATGACTCAAGAACCAGGAACCATCTAGAATATGACTCAGAAACCATCTAGAACGTCTCAAGAATCAGTAACCATCACGAATATGACTCAAGAACCAGGAACCATCAAAAACCAAGAACGATCAAGAATATGACTCAAGAACCTGAAACCAACTAGAATATGACTCAGAAACCATCAAGAACATGTCTCAAGAACCAGGAACCATCTAGAATATGACTCAAGAACCAGGAAACCATCTAGAATATGACTCAAGAACCAGGAACCATCTAGAATATGACTCAAGAACCAGAAACCATCTAGAATGACTCAAAAACCATCAACAATCTAGAATATGACTCAGAAACCATCTAGAACGTCTCAAGAATCAGGAACCATCAAGAATATGACTAGAGAACCAGGAATTACCAAAAACCAAGAACCATCAAGAATAAGACTCAAAAACCTGAAACCAACTAGAATATGACTCAGAAACCATCAAGAACATGTCTCAAGAACCAGGAACCATCTAGAATATGACTTAAGAACCAGGAACCACCAAAAACCAAGAACCATCTAGAATATGACTCAAGAACCAGAAACCATCTAGAATATGACTCAAGAACCAGAAACCATCTAGAATATGACTCAAGAACCAAAAACCATCTAGAATATGACGCAAGAACCAGAAACCATCTAGAATATGACTCAAGAAACAGAAACCATCCAGAATATGACTCAGGAACCTGGAACTATCTAGAATATAACTCAAGAACCAAGAACCATCTAGAATATGACTCAAGAACCAGAAACCATCCAGAATATGACTCAGGAACCAGGAACCATCTAGAATATGACTCAAGAACCAAGAACCATCTAGAATATGACTCAAGAACCAGAAACCATCCAGAATATGACTCAGGATCCAAAAGCCATTTAGAATATGACTCAAGAACGAAGAACCATCTAGAATATGACTCAAGAACCAAGAGCCATTTAGAATAAGACTCAAGAACCAGGAACCGCCAAAAACCATGTAGAATATGACTCAAGAACCAAGAACCATCTAGAATATGATTCAAGAACCAGAAACCATCTAGAATATGACTCAAGAACCAAGAACAATCTAGAATATGATTCAAGAACCAAGAACCATCTAGAATATGACTCAAGAACCAGAAACCAACCAGAATATGACTCAGGAACCAGAAACCATCCAGAATATGACTCAAGAACCAGAAACCATCTAGAATATGACTCAAGAACCAGAAACCATCCAGAATATGACTCAAGAACCAGGAACCATCTAGAATATGACTCAAGAACCAAAAACCATCTAGAATATGACTCAAGAACCAGAAACCAACTAGAATATGACTCAGGAACCAAAAACTACCTAGAATATGACTCAAGAACCAAGAACCATCTAGAATATGACTCAAGAACTAGAATCCATCTAGAATATGACCCAAAAAACCAAAAACCATCTAGAATATGACTCAAGAACCAGGAACTACCAAAACCCAAGAACCATCGGGAATATGACTCAAAAACCAGAAACCATCTAGAATATGACTCAAGAACCAGAAACCAACCAGAATATGACTCAAGAACCAGAAACCATCCAGAATATGACTCAGAAACCAGAAACCATCCAGAATATGACTCAGAAACCAGAACCATCTAGAATATGACTCAGAAACCAGAAACCATCCAGAATATGACTCAGAAACCAGAACCATCTAGAATATGATCCAAGAACCATCTAGAATATGACGAAAGAACCAGAAACCAACCAGAATATGACTCAGGAACAAGAAACCAACCAGAATATGACTCAGGAACCAGAAACCAACCAGAATATGACTCAAGAACCAGAAACCATCTAGAAATATGGACTAAAAAACCAGAAAACCATCTAGAATATGACTCCAGAAACCATCCAGAATATGACTCAGAAACCAGAAACCATCTAGAATATGACTCAGAAACCAGAAACCATCTAGAATATGACTCAGAAACCAGAAACCATCCAGAATATGACTCAGGAACCAGGAACCATCTAGAATATGACACTGCTCCGTCATTCGCCGGTCGAGGTACGAAAACATCTAATGTATGAGAAAATGATAAAAAAAAAGCAATTTTATCTCCCGTTGCCATCAATATTTTCAAACAACAGCTAAAAAAAGACAATGGTTCATTAGCATTCTTACTAGAATAAACAAAAGAAAAAAAATACGTTCGTTAGGGAAACTGTTGTAAGCTGCCGCCAGTATTTTTCGTGAGGTTTAATGAGCCAATAGAAGCTGTGAGTTCAGGACCTAAGCCGAAAAAATATCGTTTAGTTTTCTGATAGAAGCATCAAGATGTTGTAGCAACTCGGCTGATCCCAGCTATGAATATTTAGGGTGGGCGCCGGAAGGTTTGACCGTGAGGAAGATGGTATATACACCAAGAATTTGGAAAACAAAAGAAAAACGTATACCTTTACGTACGTAAGTTACTACGATATATATATATATTATATATATATATATATATATATATATATATATATATATATATATTATATAAATATAGATATAAATATAAACATATACTATACAGTATCTATTTGCATATATATGGGGTAAACTATATCAAATTAGCTAACAATACATATATTACAATATAACGTCAAAAATTTACAGTTCAAAAATTTCAGTACACCTATGGGACATTTATTTACATAAATCTTTTTGACATAATTTAGTAAATTAATATCATTATTATTATTGTTTATTTTTATTATTATTATTATATTATTATCCTTATTGTATTTTATATTATTATTATTATTATTATTATTATTATTATTAATATTATTATTATTATCTTATTATTATTATTGACAAAAATATTATATTATTTATGACGCATGATCACAAAAGAAACTGTTCCAATACACCTGACTTAGAATCTCATATTGTTAATAAATGACAATTGATTTCCTGCTCTTGAACCTCCCCTCCCCCTTCTCCTGCCCCAACGAAAAAGCCCCACACCTCCGCCCGTCTTGGTTGACCCTTTCTGAAGGTCATGATGACCTCTAGGGGTTTGCTACTCCGAAATATAAAAGCAATTACTGGGCCTGTGCTGCAAGTTTTCTTATTTCGTCAGGGGGCACTTGTAGGCGTCACAGCCTCACAGAACCATGTAATAAACACCAACCTATCAACCCCCCCCCCTCCTCCTCCCTCCCCCTCCCTCCCCGCCACGTCTTTTTAATATGAGCTATCCCCCCGGAGCGAAACCGCCCCGGTCTTCAAAGACCGGAGACATGAAACACAACTTTGAGAAGCAGGGATTAATTACGTCCCTATTTTTGCACAGAGAGAGAGGAGAGAGAGAGAGAGAGAGAGAGAGAGAGAGGACGGCGCAATACTGAGGATAGTCCTACCCCCCAAAAAAATAATAAGAATATAATAGATTAAAAATAAATAAATAATAATAAAGAAAAAAATTCTAATCCATGCTCGTCTAATTTCGAAAATTACGAAGATCATCTCCCTACTACAAAGTTTTTTTTTTTTCGTAACGACAGGTGACACCCTTTCCAAAACAATCTCACATCCGGGCTGGTACATTTATTGAGCGGGAAAAAAAAAAAATTATTTTCGTGGCGTTGTACCAATGGGCTATTTAAGCCTTTAACTCCAACGAGATTCGTTGTTTTCATCTTCCGTGTCAGAAAAATGAACAGTTATTTCCTATTCGAAGATTTGGGCGAATAAAAAAAAAAAAGTTATTCGAGAGAAGAAGAGAAAAAAATAAAACTAAATTTCTGACTGTTCTGTTTTCCAATTTAAACTTCGTTTCTGCATGAAAGGGGTACAGTTTAAAGACGAGACGCGTATGAACTCTGTACCATTTATTTAGCGATTGTGCAAAGCGAGAATTGCATCGGATTTTTATCTTAATCGTTGCATAAAAGCCAGATTACGTGACCGGATTATATGACCGCGTATACCCTTGCATTCGTTGGAATAAGTAAATAGAGTTTCATCATAAAATAATCTCCACTACTAAAATGAAAATAAACATATCACAAAATAATCTCCACTACTAAAATGAAAAAATAAATAAATAAAAAAAAAAACCTGACATCACAAAATATCTCCATTATTAAAATAGAAAAATAAATGAATAAAAACAAAAGAAACTGACATTACAAAATAATCTCCATTACTAAAATTTAAAAAAATATAAAAGAAACTGACATCACAAAATATCTCCATTACTAAAATGAAGAAAACCATATCTCTAAATAATCTCCCCTACTAAAATGAGAAATTAAATAAATAAAAATAAAAAAAATTGACATCACAAAATAATCTTTTCTCCTAAAATAAAAAATAAAAAAAAAAAAAAAAAAGGAGACATATCACAAAAATAAAAATGTTCACTGCTAAAAATGGAAAAAAAAAATAAATTAAACAAAAATACAAAAAAAAAACAAAAAACTGACAACACAAAATAATATCTTCATTATTAAAATAAATATAAAAACTTACAAAATAATCTCCTATACTACTACTACTACTACTACTACTACTACTACTACTACTACTACTACTACTACTACTACTACTATAATAATAATAATAATAATAATAATAATAATAATAATAATAATAATAATAATAATAATAATAAACTAACATCACATCTCCATTACTGAAATTAAAAAAAATATCACAAAATAACCTCTTCTACTAAAAGCTAAAAATAAAAATGATATCCTGGTATAATTTTCAATTAGAGTCTGCTGTGTATATGACAAATTCGAAGTGAAGACTCGTGCAAGTGAGGTCTCGACTAATTATATGACCTGGTAGGGCTTTCATGTGACCTCTAAATGACGTTTCCAAGAATCCTGATATTATAGGAACCTGGCACAAATTTCCAACAGGAGGCGCCTGTAATTATATAGTTTTATGTGGGTATTTTCATAAAAGATATTTCTTTTCACTGTTCGCAATTTAGACGCCATTCCTTCATAGTGTGATTCTGTCTTGCAGTTTCATGAATCCAGATACCTCAGTCAATTGGAAAACGGATTCTTCAAATAATCAAAATGATTTGCCTGAATGATGCTTCATGAAAAGAGTAGACATGACACTTCATAAGGAAAACTAACGTAGGCTGAACCAGAATCAAGAAAATAAACACGAGACTTCAAAAGGGAAACAAAATAATCTCAACAGGACATTTCAAAAGGAAAACAGAATGAATAAAATAAACACGAGACTTCAAAAGATAAAGGGATAAAAAAAATAAACGAGACACTTCAAAAGGTAAACAAAATAAAATGAACACGGCAACTTCAAAAGATAAACAGAATAAGGGCAATAAACACGACACTATAACAGATAAACAGAATAAAGACATAAAAACACAACACTTACAAAGGAAAACAGAATAAAGAAAATAAACACGAGACTTCAAAAGGAAAACAGAATAAAGACAATAAAAATACAGCACTATAAAAGATAAACAGAATAAAAAAAAAAAAAAAACACGACGCATCGAAGGGGGAACAGAATAAAAACACAGTTACAAAAAAAAAAAAAAAAAAAAAAAACTAAGCCTCCTGGTCCACACAGACAGACAGACAGACAGACTTAGAGAAAGCAAAGACAAGGTGGGCTCGAACGCGCAGACACGTGAACTCACGTCCTTCAAGGCTAATTAATTGAGAAATCTAATTACAAACTCATTAAAACCGGGCAACAGCATTCCTCCTCCCCCGCTGCTGAAAACCTAATTAATTCGACAGTAATACCTCATTGGTCATTGGCAGTGATCAAATCTCATGCATAAATCATCCCCTGCTCAGCGTCTGTGTGCGTGTGAGTGTGTGTGTGTGTGTGTGTTAATGAGGTGCAAGATATCGCAAGTAAATTAGCTGTTATTTGCTTTAGGCATTTCGATGTCTACATCCATTATGTCCTGAAAGCACGAATGGATAGACATGCAGACTGACAGACAGACAGGCACACACACAGATATATATATATATATATATATATATATATATATATATATATATATATATATATATATATATATTGTTATACGATCACAAGTAACACGTGAAGATTGTATATCAAGAGCCAGCAGGAAAAATGAAAAGCAGCAGTACCTAGCGCTTTCGTGTATTCTTGATACACCTCATCAGGGTACAAAAATATAAAAAAAAAATACACGAAAGCGCTAGGTACTGCTGCTTTTCATTTTTCCTGCTGGCTCTTGATATATATATATATATATATATATATATATATATATATATATATATATATATTATATATACAGGGTGTCCATAAAGCCCCAGTACCATTTCAAGTATTTATTGCTCAGATGGTACTGGGACTTTATGGACACCCTGCATATATGCTTATATAATGTACGTATATATATATAATATATATATGATATATATATATATATATATATATAGGATATATATATATATCAATGCCATAACCCAGAGATACATATTCTCAATGATATAACTGGCATTTTGTGGTACTTGCAAATTCGTATATAACTTGACGACATGACAAAACTAGACGAGCAAATCTTAGGCACTGTTTGGCTACAGCATGAAAAAAACGCGACGTGGGAGTAACATGTGAACAGTATAACATTTAACATGAAAATTAATCATCCTAATAAACTGATTACGTGAAATACGCGAATAATTAGTCGACAACCAAAACCCGGAACTATTTTATACCCAAAAACAGCGGGTCCCGCGATATAAAATTCGCGCAATGTAAATTCATTATCTTAATTAAAAAATTTAACGGTAAATGACACAGATGGGGTTCCACGGCCATCAGAATTTTCACTCGCGCAGTGATTATTTACCCCTGACACAAAAAAAAGAGAAAAACAATATTATTAGTGAGTAATAGTGAATAATAGCCGTTTTATCCCGGGGCGCATTACTTTATGACAGATAGAGCTCAACAAGGGTTTGAATCAACGAGTAATTTTCCCGTTAATTGACAGCATTATTTGCCTGTGAAGCCAAGCTGATCTTATCTTTACTATAGTAATTTTGGTATTATAATGACACTTCGACACGGCTTCGCCTTTTCAAGGTAAAAATGCCATTTTCATTAACGTAACTCTTAGCAAACCTAGTGTTGTGTTTCAGTACCGATAGGCAGCGCGCTCTACGCCCCTAGCGGCCAATCCTGGAACTATCAGTTGCCTCACGCCTCTAGCGGCCAGTCTTGGAACTATCAGTTGCTCCATGAAAACAATTAATCTTTATCATTCTCCTGTCTGCCAACCTATAATCCTCCACATTACTAAATGCATATATCAATCGTCACGTTAGTGACAACTGAGTACACCTCTAAAAGCCAAAAAGGGGTTAGAATTCTAAACATAGACGAATAAGGCGAAAATAAAACCTAAATGGGCTGATGTAACTCAAGGCACATAAACTACACGCCTACATTTCCCAGAGCAGATGTAACAATTCGAACAACGTCATCTCTCTACAACAGCTTTAAAGTATAAGAGGTTATGTGACGGTGGGGATGAGGATGGAAGCAGGTATTGTGCCATCAACGAGAACATGTAGAAGAGAATTGTGGGTATCATAGATTGCGTTATCTCACAAGGAGGAGTAAATCTGTAAGTAGGATGATAGTCCAAAGAGAATCTTATATCAAATGAGCATGTTTGTGTGAGCTACGCATGCTGGAACCAGGCACTGCTAGCTTCCCTACCCTCCAGAGTGGACAGACAGGTTTGCAGGAGGAGAGCAAATGTCTCCCCTACCTACCCTGACCACATCCGGGGCAGACAAACAGATTTGCAGGAGGGTGGATGGTCTCCCCTACCCTCCCATTCCCCTACCTAAGCCACCTCCACCTGGGGTGTACAAAAAGGTTTTCAGGAGGAGGGTGGATGTCTCCCCTACCCTCCGATTCCCCTACCTAACCTGCCCCACCTGGGGGGACAAACAGATTTGCAGGAGGAGGGTGGATGGTCTCCCCTACCTGCCCATTCCCCTACCTAAACCCCCCTCCCCCCCTGGGGTGTACAAACAGGTTTGCAGGAGGAGGGTGGATGTCTCCCCTACCTTCCCATTCCCCTACCTAACCTGCCCCACCTGGGGGACAAACAGGTTTGCATGAGGAGGGTGGATGTCTCCCCTACCCTCCCGTTCCCCTACCTAACCTGCCCCACCTTGGGGACAAACAGGTTTGAGGAGGAGGGTGGATGGTCTCCCCTATCTAACCAGCCCAACCTGGGGTGTACACACAGGTTTGCATGAGGAGGTTGGATGGTCTCCCCTACACTCCTGTTCCCCTACCTACGCACCCCCAACAGAGGAGGACAAACAGGTTTGCAGGAGGAGGGTGAATGTATCCCCTACCCTCCCGTTCCCCTACCTAACCTGCCCCACCTGGGGGGACAAACAGGTTTGGAGGAGGAGGGTGGATGGTCTCCCCAACCCTCCCGTTCCCGTATCTAACCTACCCCCTGGGGGAACAAACAGGTTTGCAGGAGGAGGGTGGATGTCTCCCCTACCTTCCCGTTCCCTACCTAACCAGCCCCACCTTGGGCGGACAAACCAGTCTGCAGGGGATGGGTGGCTGTGTCATGTCTCCCCTACTGTCCCCCAGGGGAGGATAAACAAGATCCACTAGGATTTTATCATCACAGATTGTCAAATGGATTAAACGAAAAGCTCTAATGTTGCAAAGCGGTATACTGTAATGCGAAGATTTAAAACTAATTCAAGAATATCTGTAACATTCAGCTACATTTCACCAGAGTAAATAAAATGCATCTCCAGTTTAGCGATGTAACATTTAAGCTTCAGAGTACGAAAAACTGCTATAATCCGAAAATCTTCAACGCTGGCGAATTACTTTAATAGCCCTTCGGACATTTGATATTTAAATAATATTATATAATATTTATGTGTATGTATATATGAAATGTTTCAGTATTTTTGTACACTAGATAGACATCTTTGCCCAGAGCTGTTTGACGTTTTTGAATTTTTTAATGAATTATTTTCTTACAAGTACGGCAAGAGGTTTCACAGCTTTAAATATATATATATATATATATATATATATATATAATATATATATATATATATATATATATATATATATATATGTGTGTGTGTGTGTGTGTGTGTGTGTGTGTGTGTGTGTGTGTGTAGAATCTACTGGTCATTTTTTACCAGATACATATGTAAATGTAATAGCCACAATGCTCTCTTAGCTTCTCAAATTCTTTGCTCTTTTTTGGATGAGCTTGTCACTACAAAGCGTCGAGATCCAGATTCAAAGAAATATGAAAGAAATCATGATGTCCGTTAGAGGCGAAACGAGCCCGCGACACCACATCACGACGAGGTCACCTTGCCGACCTGACCACATAAATGTCTCTGGTAAAAAGTGACCAGTAGATTCTACATATATATATTTCAGCCACTACTATGGTGGGGATGGGTCTATTTCCATCTCTTATAAATATATATCTGAAAATGTACGAGAGGGAATAGCCTTCTATCCTTCTCGTGGTTTGGTCGGCAAGGTGACCTAGTCGTGAATATGGTATGGCGGGTTCGTTTCCCGCTACCGGACATCACAATTTCTCCATATTTCTTTGAACTTGGATCTCGAGGCTTTGTAGTGACAAGCGTACCCAAAACAGAGCAAAGAATTTGAGATTTAACAGGGCATTGTGGCTATTACATTTATATATATATGATATATATAAAGGTGTCAATATTGGAAATGTGTAAAATATACCAAAGTGTAAAGGCAATTTAGTTGAAGGTACGAATACTGGAAAATATGTAATATACACTGAAACGTTTACAGAGCTTAAGGAAAGAGGGGGAATTCTAAGATAAAGAAATAGCGAGTCTTCCTCCCTTACAGCTGTGCAACACAGGAAATTCGACACAGGAAGTGTCAACACAGGGGAGTCGACACAAGAAAGTCGACAAAGGAGGGTCAACACAGGAGAGGAGAGGACACAGTACAGTCTACACAGAAGAGTTGACACAATAAAACCAACGAAGGAAAGTCGACACAGGAAGAGGAGTAAACACAGTAAAGTCGACACAGGAAAATCGACTCAGTATAGTTGACACAGGGATACTCGACACAGGGGAGTCGACACAGAAAAATCAACACACGACACTAAAGTCGACCCAAGAAATTTGACACAGAAAAAATGGACACAGGGATAGTCGACACAGGGGAGTCGACATAGAAAAATCAACACAGTAAAGTCGACGCAGGAAAGTCGAGTCAGGAAAATCCACACAGGAAAGTCGACCCAAGGGAGACGACGTCTGAAAGCCAGGTAACGAGACAATAAAATCATCGTCTTGGATCGAGGTCCCGTGCATTAGCAACGCAGCGGATGTACTTAATGAAGAAAATATGTTTGAGCAGCCCAGAAAAGGAGTCCTTTTGTCCGGCTTTCAGCGGGCCTTCGAAGCCCTGAAGGAGATATAGGATAGGATGTCCCCAAATGGGAAGTAGCATTTCTAGGGGACCTTCTCTCTCTCTCTCTCTCTCTCTCTCTCTCTCTCTCTCTCTCTCTACAAAATGGGAAGTAGCATTTCTAAAGGGACTTCTCTCTCTCTCTCTCTCTCTCTCACAAAATGGGAAGTAGTATTTCTAGAGGAGTTCTCTCTCTCTCTCTCTCTCTCTCTCTCTCTCTCTCTCTCTCTCTCTCTCTCTTCTTACAAAATGGGAAGAAGTATTTCTAGAGGAGCTTCTCTCTCTCTCTTTCTCTCTCTCTCTCTCTCTTTCTCTCTCTCTCTCTCTCTTTACAAAATGGGAAGTTAGTATTTCTAGAGGAACGCTTTCTTCTCTCTTCTCTCTCTTCTTATAAAAATGGGAATAAAAGTATTTCTTTTCTTTCTCTCTCTAGAGAGCACTATCCTCTCTCTCTCTCCTCTCAAATGGGGAATAGCATCTTCTAGAGGAACTTCTTCTCTCCCTCCTCTCTCTCTCTCTTCTCTCTCTCTCTCTCTCTCTCTCCTCCTCTTCTTATAAAATGGGAAGAAGTATTTCTAGAGGAGCTTCTCTCTCTTTCTCTCTCTCTCTCTCTCCTTACAAAATGGGAAGTACCCTCTCGAAGGAGCTTTACTCCTCATCTCTCTCTCGAATCTCGTCTCTCTCTCTCTCGTCTCTTTCTTACAAATGTGGAAATAGCATTTCTAAAGAAGCGTTCTCTCCCTCTCTCTTCTTACAAAATGGGAAGTAGCATTTCGAAAGGAGCTTTACTTCTCTCTCTCTCTCTCTCTCTCTCTCTCTCTCTCTCTCTCTCTCTCTCTCTCTCTCTCTCTCTCTCTCTCCAGCCTAGAATTAAGGCCGGCGTTCTTCTAAGAGACACCCGCTGGCTCTGACGTTGGCATTCCCCTTACGCTATATATACAATTTTCAGCCCAGCGATTTTCATATCTCTATAGCTGTTTCTCAGGGCCATTCCTTTCCTTCCCGTCCCTCATCAAGCATTCTGGGAATCCCGGAATCAAATTCCTGCCCACGTTTACCCATTGCCTAGCCGGAGGAGAATTCCAGTAATGAAAAACAGGGGGAGGAGAAGTCCTGCAACAGGCTTTGAGACAGGAACAATCACCAAGGTCCTGTGAGAGTGATTGGGTTCTAATAAATAAATAATGGAATCTATAATTCAGTACATAAAAATGAGAAAATAAACTCACTGATCAATTCCTTAACAAATAGATGAATCAAGAAATGTACAAGTGGAGGCGTAAGAGAAGTGGTAGTGTGGCGGACGTCACATGGCCACTTGCAATGAATGGTATATATGAGCTCAGCGGTACAGCATCCAGGAGAGTTCCCTCAGAGAGAGAGAGAGAGAGAGAGAGAGAGAGAGAGAGAGAGAGAGAGAGAGAGAGAGAGAGCTATAAACCAGACGACAAAGCCAAGCCATCCAAAGTCTAATTGAAAACAAGAACTGGAGAAATGAGAGAGAGAGAGAGAGAGAGAGAGAGAGAGAGAGAGAGAGAGAGAGAGAGAGAGGAGCAGACAACAGAAAACAAGAACTGCAAAGGAGAAAAAAGGGAGAAGGTAGAAATTGAGAGTCTTTGGAGGCATATTCTTGACCAAATGAAGGGCTTCCCATCCAAATATGGCCTCCAGCTTCGAGCTGTTTGAAGAAGACGATTAGAAAATAATTTGGGCAGGGGGGACAATGCCCAAGGGGCGAGGGTATGACAGGAGATAAAACGAGGATCATGAATAGAGAAGAGGGAAGGAGCAGGAAAAAGATTACGAGGGCGAAGGCAATCGGGAAGGGGAAAGGAGTAGATGCTGCGATGTCGAGAATAACAGATGCAAAAGGGTTAGGCGGATGGTAGAAATATTTAAACAGAGGTCTGACTTATTACTGGCTCTGTTAAAGTTCTCTGTCTTATTCCAGAACTCTGTGAATAGCCTCTGTCATTTATTCCAGCTCTTCCCTAAGGTCTCTGCCTTTTTCCAGACTGTTAGAGGCCTCGGCCTTATTATAAACTCTGTCCAAGGTCTCTTCAGTCAAAGGCCTGCATGCCTTATCACAGACTATTGTCAAAGGCCTTTCTCATATTACAAACTCTGCCACGGGTTTCTTCTGTTAAAGGCAACTTGTCTTATCCCAGACTCTGTAAAAGGTCTCTGTCTCATTCCAGATTCTGTCAAAGGTCTCTGTCTCATTCCAGATTCTGTCAAAGGTCTCTGTCTCATTCCAGATT
>NC_087220.1:54400750-54403250 GCF_015104395.2 Macrobrachium nipponense
GAATTCAGCCTTCTGGTCTGAGAGATTGAGCTGTTACTGGCAATGATACCTTAAGGGAAATTATGGAGTTTCCATAAGTGGATGAGACAGTGATGGAAAGGGGCATACTCTGATAGAGTCACCTGGTTCTACTTTGATAAGAATATGAAGCGTGAAGCGAGAGAGACTGGAGATGAGTGGAGATCAGCGGAAGAGAAAGCACAGGAAAGGCCTTTGCAATAACAGCAATGGAGGTGCTGATAATGCAAATTTGCCTCACAATAACCAGCTTTTTCACATCAGCAATCATTACGTACTTTTAAAAAAAAACCCTCTTCATACTCCATCTATTGTCCATTCTCTAATTGCTCTCAGTATCTTTTCAAAACATTTTAGGTATAAAGCACCCTTGTATTATAACTACATTTACACCAAACAAGCCACTCTCCCTTCTACATGCTTGAACAAGAGCTTTAGTTTCATAATAAAACTTTAAATTACCTTTAGTTACCTTCTGCACCATACAACCTCAGCATGCTTCATATTTCAATGTCTGTTTCTATCATAAGCTTTCACTATGATCATGCATACCTGTTGCAGCTTTTCCACGTCTAATCCAACACTTCTCTTCTCCTATCAGTCCTTCTGTATTGTTTACTTCAAGAGAAATCCTGCAATAAGTCTTCCTTGTTATACGAAGCAATGTTGCACCCAAGCAATTCTTAGTCACTTCTGTCACCTTCAAATTTTACTGAAACGAGCTATTTATTCAGCTATTTCACTCATTCATTCCTCAGGAACTCTTCCCTCCTCCAGAGATACCTTGTATACACTGGTCTGACAGGGAGTTAGATGGATACTGCTATGAAAGAGCACTTCGTCCCCAGTCCCATTAGCTCCGGGCGTCTTTTCACCCTCAACCTCCTCTTAATTGTCCTCTTCTCCGGGCTCTCAAATCTGGTGCATTAAATTCCTCAGATTTACAACAAGCTCCATCCACTCTCGCGTCATTCAGATCTGCCTCTCATCTATTTGGCCAATTTCGAAAACTCTTCCGAATTCTCACTCCATCGGCCCAGGACTGCATTATCTTCAGACAGCATTTCTCCATTTGCATCTTTTATTCCTCCGAGATGCATTTGTTTGTTGACCAACACCCTCCCTCTCTCTCTCTCTCTCTCTCTCCGATTAAGCTTCCTGTTAGCAGATGCTCGTTTAAGTTCAATGTTTAATACTCATAGCTTCCTCTCTCTCTCTCTATCTATCTATCTATCTATCTATCTATTATCTATCTAATATATCTATCTATTCTCATATATATATATATATATATATATATATATATAATATATATAATATAATATATACGTTTACGTTCCTCCAATGAACCTTCCTATTCACATATACTGTTTAGATTCCATGCTTAATACCAACAGCTTCCTCTCATCTCTCTCTCTCTCCTCTCTCTCTCTTCTCTCTCTCTCTCTCTCCACTTGCATGATTAAACCCGACATCCCGTCCAGCCATTCAACTCCACATTAATCTCCTTTTTTTTTTCCCTCAACTCAATCTCCCACGTCATCATCCCACCTTCCTAAGCATCCTGAACTGACTCAGCAATCCCACCCTTGAATTTTACCTACTCCTCCTGTACCCCTTCCCCCCGCAGCGTCATCCGACCCTGGCCAATTGCTCGTCAATCTCTTTTTCTTATCAGACTTCCTCCTCCTATCCATTACGTTTATGGCTGCCGATATGGACCCTTCCTCCCTAACTGAGGCTCACATCTATATTCTCCTTTTCACAAAGTATGCCAATGAATATTCTTTTTTAAGAAACTATATACTATGCGGTCTCGACCATCAAGGGTATATATTGCCGTGCCGTGATAAACATATTCTCTCTCTCTCTCTCTCTCTCTCTCTCTCATACACACCTACATGAGACATGTGTAAAATACATATTATAAACATAACACACACATATATATGCACAAACATTTGCACAGATACGTTATATGTATACGAGTATGTTATACGTATATGTTTATATATACATATATACACATTATACACTGACATAATCAGAAGGGAAAAGCACTCTGTGTGTGTGTGTTTGTGTGTGTGTGTGTGTGTCAAGAAATTCCCAACCAAACGTGGAAAGTCTTTAGCGACTCAAAAAAGAAAAAAAAAAAACGACAACGAAAACTCCACTTTTCCAAACGTACTGAAGTAAGCGTTTTATTATGCCAGCAAAGCTGCTGCAAAGAGAGAGAGAGAGAGAGAGAGAGAGAGAGAGAGAGGAATCCAATCTCGTCATTAGGAAACAAATAATCTAGTTCAGACAGCAATTACAAAGACCACTTGCAAGCTATTGCAATCTATTTGCAACTGGTTAGCACGTTTATTGCTGAATCAATCTGAAATTCCTTTCAACGAAATTATCTGCGCCTACAACGCTGGGCCAGGTCAGTGCTTGGATAGGTGACCGCCGTGGGTATGCGTGTCTCGTGGGAGGAGGA
>NC_087220.1:54405750-54428250 GCF_015104395.2 Macrobrachium nipponense
TCTTCTTCTGCAAACCAAAGTAAACAACTGCGGAACCAAGGGGTACTATCCTTAAAAGAAACTAGACAAAATCATTAGAAGGACATTGTGAATGCACAGTAAAACCTGCTCCTAGAGATAAGTGTTCGAGACATCCTAATCCTTCTAACTCCTTGTAACCCTTCGTTCATTTTGGTTTTATGGGGTCCTCAGATGCACGCCCAGCTGTTTAAAGAGAACGGCGAATGAGACGATTATATCGGATATGGTTCTCCGTGTCTTTGTCAGGGAAAGATAAGATTGGATATGATTGAATATAAATAAAGGAGCATGATAAAGGGGATTATTATTGTTGTATTTGTTGTCCTATCTGGGAGATGACATTCTTTGATGACAGTAGCGTTGAAAATAATGGCAGTTGTACAAATTAAATGGCGCAGACAATTGTTATTATTATTATTGTTGTTGTTGTTGTTGTTGTTGTTATGAAAATTACAGATCAAAGACCTTCTTGGTGGCAGCAGCATTGAAAATAATTGCAGTTTTGATACATTTTGAATGGTAGACACAATTATTATTACTATTATTATTATCATTATTATAATAATAAACATTACAATCAAAGTGACGATAATTATTATTATTGGGGATAAAATTCGATCCATTTTCTTAGGTGTCTAATAAGCTTCATTATTATCATTATTATTACTAGCAAACATGTATACTACAGAAACTATATATGATAAATTCGTAAAGTAACTAAGTCTACGGGCACAACCAGCCCCGTTTCAGGGAATCCTTTCTTACTCCCACCCCCTTCGGAAGGGGAGGTGAGGTGAGATGAAACCCCATTATAAACCATGTTAGGGGTCCCCACTATAACCCTGCCAAGTTTTATGCCCATCGGACCAGCCGTTTGGCCGTGATTGAATGACAGACGGACGGACAGACATAACGCCAATTAGAGTAAGATTATTACTGTCCTTTTTAAGAGCAACTCTTGACTGCCAGTCTTGTCATTAGCAAATAAGTCAAGATTTACTATAAAGAAAACTGGTCTTGTCTTATCACGAGAACGGCCCTGTCTTTACATAAACTCGATTACTATTATTATTAGTAGTATTAGTAGTAGTAGTAGTGCTAGTAGCAGTATTAGATGCAGTTGCACACTAACAACATAAACGAGCAGATTCTATAAAAAAACCATCCATACTTTGTCCTCTATAAAAAAACCATCCATAAACTTGTCCTACGTATAAAAAAAACTATCCATACTTTGTCCTCTTTGAAAAAAACTATCCATACGTTTGTCCTCTATAAAAAAACTATCCCAATACTTTGTCCTCTTTAAAAAAAACTATCCATACTTTTTGTCCTCTATAAAAAAAGCATCTTACTTATTTGCCTCTATAAAAAAACATCATACATTGTCCTCTATAAAAAAATCCACTACTTTGGCTTATAAAACAAAACATCCATACTTGTGTACCTAGAAAAAAAACATTCCACTACTTTGTGCTTTATAAAACAAAAAAGCAATCCATACTTTGTCCTCATAAAAAGGCATCCATACTGTTGTCCTTTTATAAAAAAACAAGCCCATCAATTACTTGTCCCTAGAAAAAAACATCCACTACTTTGTCCTCTATAAAAAATCATACTTTGTCCTCATATAAAAAATCAGTACACTACTTTTGTCCTCTAATAAAGAAAACAGCAATACTTTTTCCTCAATAAAAAAAAGGCCTCCACTACTTGTCCTTTATAAAAAAAAAACATCCACTTCTTTGTCCTCTATACAAAAAAAACCATCCATCCACTTTGTCCTCTATAAACAAAAAAAACATCGAAACTTTGTCCTCTATAAAAAAAGCATCCATACTTTGTCCTCTATAAAAAAAGGCATTCATACTTTGTCCTCTATAAAAAAAAAGGCATCCGTACTTTGTCCTCTATAAAAAAGGCATCCATACTTTGTCCTTTATAAAAAAGGCATTCATACTTTGTCCTCCATAAAAAAGGCATCCATACTTTGTCCTCTATAAAAAAAAGGCATCCATACTTTGTCCTCTATAAAAAAAGCATCCATCACTTGTCCTCTATAAAAAAAAGCATCCATACTTTGTCCTATAAAAAAAAAAAAAAGGCATCCATACTTTGTCCTTTATAAAAAAAAAAAAAGGCATCCATACTTTGTCCTCTATAAAAAAAGGCATCCATACTTTGTCCTCTATAAAAAAAAAAAGGTCATCCATACTTTGTCCTCTATAAAAAAACATCCATACTTTTCCTCTAGGCATCCATACTTGTCCTCTATAAAAAAGCTCCATACTTTGTCTATAAAAAAAAGCATCTATACTTTGTCCTCTATAGCGGCATCTATACTTTGTCCTCTATAAAAAAAGAGGTCATCCATACTTGTCTATAAAAAAAGGGCATGCCGTATATAAAAAAAAAGGGCTCCATACCTGCCTCTATAAAAAAAAGGCATCCAAACTTTGTCCTCTACAAAAAAAGGCATCCATGCCTCTTCCTTATAAAATAAAAAAAGCATCCATACTTTGTCCTCTACAAAAAAAAGACATCCATACTTTGTTCTCTATAAAAAAACCGGCAACTATACTTTGTCCTCTATAAAAAAAGGCATCCATACTTTGTCCTCTATAAAAAAAGGCATCCATACTTGTCTCTATAAAAAAAGGCATCCACTTTGTCCTCTATAAAAAAAAGCATCCATACTTTGCCTCTATAAAAAAAGGCATCCGTACTTTGTCCTCTATAAAAAAAAGCATCCATACTTTGTCCTCTATTAAAAAGCATCCATACTTTGTCCTCTATAAAAAACCATCCATACTTTGTCCTCTATAAAAAAAGGCATCCATACTTGTCCTCTATAAAAAAAAAGCATCCATACTTGTCCTCTATAAAAAAAGCATCCATACTTTGTCCTCTATAAAAAAAGCATCCATACTTTGTCCTCTATAAAAAAAGCATCCATACTTTGTCCTCTATAAAAAAAGGCATGCCATACTTTGTCCTTTTATAAAAAAAAAAAGGCATCCATACTTTGTCCTCTATAAAAAAAAGGCATCCAAACTTTGTTCTCTACAAAAAGGCATCCATGCCTTTCTTCCTCTATAAATAAAAAAGGCATCCATACTTTGTCCTCTAAAAAAAAGCATCCATACTTTGTCCTCTACAAAAAAAAAGACATCCATACTTTGTTCTCTATAAAAAAACCGGCAAACTATACTTTGTCCTCTATAAAAAAGGCATCCATACTTTGTTCTCTGTAAAAAAAGGCATCCATACTTTGTCCTCTATAAAAAGGCATCCATACTTGTCCTCTATAAAAAAGCATCCATACTTTGTCCTCTATAAAAAAGGCATCCGTACTTTGCCTCTATAAAAAAAAGCATCCATACTTTGTCCTCTATAAAAAAAGGCATCCGTACTTTGTCCTCTATAAAAAAAAGCATCCATACTTGTCCTCTATAAAAAAAAGGCATCCGTACTTTGTCCTCTATAAAAAAAAAGCATCCATACTTTGTCCTCTATAAAAAAGCATCCATACTTTGTCCTCTATAAAAAAACCATCCATACTTTGTCCTCTATAAAAAAACCATCCATACTTTGTCCTCTATAAAAAAACATCCATACTTTGTCCTCTATAAAAAAGCATCCATACTTTGTCCTCTATAAAAAAACCATCCATACTTTGTCCTCTATAAAAAAAAGGCATCCATACTTTGTCCTCTATAAAAAAAGCATCCATACTTTGTCCTCTATAAAAAAAGGCATCCATACTTTGTCCTCTATAAAAAAAGCATCCATACTTTGTCCTCTATAAAAAAAGGCATCCATACTTTGTCCTCTATAAAAAAAGGCATCCATACTTTGTCCTCTATAAAAAAGGCATCCATACGTTGTCCTCTATAAAAAAGCATTCATACTTTGTCCTCTATAAAAAAAGCATTCATACTTTGTCCTTTATAAAAAAAAAAAGCATCCATACTTTGTTCTCTATAAAAAAAGGCATCCGTACTTTCTCCTCTATAAAAAAAACCATCCATACTTTGTCCTCTATAAAAAACCATCCATACTTTGTCCTCTATAAAAAAATCATCCATACTTTGTCCTTTATAAAAAAAAGCATCCACTACTTTGTCCTCTATAAAAAGCTATCCATACTTTGACCTCTATAAAAAAAAGGCATCCATACTTTGTCCTCTATAAAAAAGGCATCCATACTTTTTCCTCTATAAAAAAAAGGCATCCGTACTTTGTCTCTATAAAAAAGGCATCCATACTTTGTCCTCTATAAAAAAAGGCATCCGTACTTTCTCCTCTATAAAAAAAAGGCATCTGTACTTTGTCCTCTATAAAAAAGGCATCCATACTTTGTCCTCTAGTAAAAAAGGCATCCATACTTTGTCCTCAATAAAAAAAGGCATCCATACTTTGTCCTCAATAAAAAAGGCATCCATACTTTGTCCTCTATAAAAAACCATCCATACTTTGTCCTCTATAAAAAAATCATCCATACTTTGTCCTTTATAAAAAAGCATCCACTACTTTGTACTCTATAAAAAAAATTCATCCATACTGTCCTCTATAAAAAAAAGGCATCCATACTTTTGTCCTCTATAAAAAAAGGCATCCATACTTTGTCCTCTATAAAAAAAAGGCATCCATACTTTGTCCTCTACAAAAAAAGGCATCCATACTTTGTCCTCTATAAAAAAAGGCATCCATACTTTGTCCTCTATAAAAAAAAAGGCATCATACTTTGTCCTCTATAAAAAAGGCATCCATACTTTGTCCTCTATAAAAAAAAGGCATCCATACTTTGTCCTCTATAAAAAAAGGCATCCATACTTTGTCCTCTATAAAAAAAAAGGCATCCATACTTTGTCCTCTATAAAAAAAAGGCATCCATACTTTGTCCTCTATAAAAAAAGTCATCCATACTTTGTCCTCTATAAAAAAAAGGCATCCATACTTTGTCCTCCTACCTATACTGAAACAGTCTCGAGTCTCCGCTTTCGCTCAAATTCGACAGAAACCATTACTGCGTCTGATGTGTCTCAAGATTTCCCACTCGGCGGTCGATCTCCGGGATCCATCACTGTCAGGACTAATGGGAGCTTATGGTCTTGCCAACTCCAGGAGTTCAGAGAGAGAGAGAGAGGAATGGCATTTGTGTAATGTTAACAGACGTGGATACTGATGAAATCTGGACGTGGGGAGGGTGGGCGACACTGCGAAGGACAGCATTGACTTTCTGAAGGGAGGATTATATACTCACATATATATATATATATATATATATATATATATATATATATATATATATATATAATATACATATATATATAATAATAATATATATTAATATATATATATATATTATATAGATATGTTCATATATATATGTATATACATATATTAGAATATATATATAATATATAAATATATAGATATATTATATATATTATATATATACCCATCGCCATTCAACAGTTTATTTCCACAGTTTCCTTTTTTTTTATATTTGCATGTACCATCCACTCTGCCATAAAGGAGTGTTGGTTCAACAATTGCTCCATACATTCTCGCCTTAGCCTTCATTAGCATTCTCTGTCTCTTCCCCGTTTTATCACAGAAGCTTTCTTCCTTTCCGTTTTCACTTATTTGCATCTCAACTCTTCTCTATTCCCACCATCATCTCTTGCCCTTTCAAGCATTCAACATTCAATAAATAGTCACTGAACCATCTAATGGGTTTCCAATTTTCCTCACATTTATTCCTGGTAACATTAATCATAAACTTTTCCCCTCTTGCACAGTTTCACATTTCGCTAGTTACTCCAATTTCTCTTCATCATCCCCACTTAACTTGGCATTACTTGCAAAGGCCACCCGTTTCAGACAATTACAACTCAATTTCTTGTCCCCACAACATTTTTTTACCTAAGTCTCATGACTTCCCTTCGACTTTCGCGTTCCTGAGTCTAGCAAATTATTAAACATTCACGAAAACCAACTTTTACGCATAACAAGTCACTCCTCAGGCTGCCCATTCTCTAACAACGCTTCGCTGCCATCACGGAAGTTTTTGTCGTTTTCGACAACTAATTTTCAGTACAATACAACCTCGCACCCTCCGCGGGAAGTTCCTCGTTGGATGAGTGGTTTTCACGCTCGGCTACCAGTCCGTTGGTCCGAAGTTACGTTCGATTCTCGGTTCTGCCAACGCAGAATCAGAGGAATTTATTTCTGGTGATAGAAATTCATTTCTCGATATAATGTGGATCGGATCCCACAATAAGCTGTAGGTCCCGTTGCTAGATGACCAATTAGTTCCTAGCAACGTGAAATATCTAATTCTTCGGACCAGCCCTAGGAGAGCTGTTAATCAGCTCAGTGGTCTAGTTAAACTAAGATATACTTAAGTTAACCCTCCTCGGGATTTAGGGATTGTGTAAAGCGGTACGGCTCGCTCAGGGATCGAACCCCGGGCTTCTTGCTGGTTAGGATGAAGGCCTGGATACTGGTTCGTGAGTTGTTTCTATATATATCTATAAATTATATAATATATATATATAATATATTCGATATATATATATATATATATATATATATATATGTATATATATATACATATGTATGACTGGTAAAAATGTTCTGTTACAACAGAATGCCATCTAATAAAAGGAGCCCATAAAAATGCCAAAATATAGAAAGTAAGTACTATATTTCAGACACAGACACACACTCACACACACACACACACACACATATACAGATAATATACTATATATATAATTATATATATATATATAATATATATATAATTACATTTATATTACATACACACAAAATTACGTGTATATCTGCATTCGCGTCTCTTTGTGTACGCGGGTTAGCGCGGTCAGCCCGACTCAAATGTCAAAAGCAAACCCCCCACCGGTAGTGGATCTATGCAAATCAGATGCAAGAGTTGCAATTAAATGAATTATTACAATTACGCTCAACTGTTTTATATCAATCCACCAAGCGCAGACATATTAAATTTTCATCCGCATATTTGATTACAATACTTGCCTCATTCATTTACAACCATATTGCCTGCGTTTAATCAGCATGTAATGAATAATTTTAAAAGAAAATTATTATTATTATTATTATTATTATTATTATTATTATTATTATTATTATTATTATTATTATTATTATGAAATGCTCAGCAGCATGCGTCTTGAAATGGAAAAACAAAGCCACATTTATGTGAGGGTAGATATATTATTATTATTATTAAGAAATGCTCATTGTAGCATGAGTCTTCAAATGGAGAAACAAATCCGGAGTTATGCATAGGTACATTTATTTTCATTCATTTTCTAATTAAATATATGTACCCACACATAAGTGTGGATTATTATTACTAGCAAACATATGTATACAGAAATTATGCATGATAAATTCGTAAAGTAACTAAGTTTACGTGCATAACCAGCTCTGTTTCACGAGCAGAACCAGCTGTTTCAGTGAAACCCTTCTCACCCCCACCCACTTCGTAGGGGGGCGAGGGAGGATGAAACCCCATTATAAACCATCTTAGGGGTCCCCACTATAACCCTGTCAAGTTTCATGCCCATCGGACCAGCCGTTTGGCTGTGATTGAATGACAGACGGACGGACAGACATAACGCCCATTATAGTATAGTAAGATTACTATATCATCTCACTCGAATTTCTTATATTTCTGTATTTGTTTTTCTTTCTGTTTTTTGTTTGTTTGTATGGTGTTTTACGTTGCATGGAACCAGTGGTTATTCAGCAACGGGACCAACGGATTTACGTGACTTCCGAACCACGTCGAGAGTGAACTTCTATCACCAGAAATACACATCTCTCACTCCTCAATGGAATGGCCGAGAATCGAACTCGCGACCACCGAGGTGGTACGCCAACACCATACTAACCACGCCACTGAGGCGCTGTTTTTCTTTCTGGATTACCAAACCTAAAGTAGCCTCAGGTCATTTTGCGTTTGACTCCGGTGTAAGATGAAAAACAATCAATTAACCAATCTAACCTGTGGTTAACTGTAATACTTATCAACATGAGAGGACGAATAGGCGTCAGTATGTAAAGACTTTTACATTTTTAAAAATAGAAACATTTCCTTTGTTCAAGGCTCTAACTATTACAGCTGACGCCCCCTCAAGAGATAGTTTATCTGAGGATGTCTTATTATTCCCGGAGCCGAAGCCAGGAAGGGATAAAGTAGAGGTTTCTTCCTTCTGGGAGAAGGTTTTTTTTTTCCACAACTGCAACTTGAACTGGAAAAGTGGAGCTTCTTTTTTTCAAGAACTGAAGCTAGGAAGGAATAAAGGAGAGGTTTCTTTCTTTTTCACACAACTGCAATTTGAACTGGAAAAATGGGGCTTCTTTTTTTCCAGGAACTGAAGCCTCAATGAGATTGTTGGGCTTCTTTTTGCCCGAAACACAAGTCAAAAGGAAAACAAGTAAAAAACGCGGCCAAATTTCATCGGCGCAATCGAGCTTTCTGTACAGCGTATAATGCTGTGCGAAACTATCAGCCATGGCCTATGAAACCATCAGCCAGCCGTGGTGGCATGTGTTGTTGCGGTGTCAGACGCATGATCGTGAACTTTAATCTTAAATAACATTTTTAAAAATTACTGAGGCTAGAGGGCTGCAATTTGGTATATTTGATGATTGGAGGGTGGATGATCAACGTACCAATTTGCAGCCCTCTAGCCTCAGTAGTTTTTAAGATCTGAGGGCGGACGGAAAACAGTGAGAACGGACGGACGGACAAAGAACCATCTCAATAGTTTTCTTTTACCGACACCTAAAAAAAAAGAAGGGCTCCTGGTTTCTCTCAACTGAAGCCCATAAAGGAAAACAGAAGAGCTTCACTTCTCCCACAACTGAAGCCAAAAGTATGAGAGGAAAATGGAAGGGCCTCTTTCTCCCCCACAACTGAAGCCCCCAAAAAGAGAAGGAACCAGTTCAGGTTCCATAGTATCGGTCTTCCCCGATAATCCTCTGATCAAAGACCGTGTGATTACATCGCCAGCAGCAACAGCAGCAGCAGCCTTCACCTTTCTGCCTCTTCCTCAAAGGTAAACGCCACCAACTTCTTCTTCGTTGGTCTGCCGTCTTACAGATGATATCGTCCACGTTGCGAAGTTTTGATTAGCTTTACCTCTCTCCTCTCTCTCTCTCTCTCTCTCTCCCTTCTCAGATACATGTCATTCTCGTCCTGTGCGTGAACCGTCTCTTATACAATCTTATACAGGAGATGTGAGACGTCCTGTCAAATAGTAGTAGTAGTAGTAGTATTAAGCGGGATTTGTCTCTGCAGCGGCTCATGTACCTGTCCATTCGTTCAGTTTCAGGGTACCTGGTCCACGTCAGTTATATATATATTTTTTTACACTGCGCCTGCGCAGTAATATTGATTTATATTTAATTTCAGTCAGTCTCTATAAATACCTTTCGAAGCGTTAAGAGACCGTTAAAGCTAAGAAGAGAGTTATTTATGTTTTACGGAAAACGTCAAACAAATATAGTGCTGTAATGGCTCCATCTTTACGTCACTGAAAGTTATACAGAGACGAATAAAATGTCAATCACCAATTTAGATCACCAGCTTTGATAACTACGATATAGAGGCAATAAACCTCTTCTGGGACTTTCAATTAATTTCTCGCGAACGTCCCCCTTTTTAATATACCTAATGGTTCAAGCGCCGAGCTTAATTGAAAGATACAGAGTCGAATCTACTACACTTTCGAATGTTAAGGTTCACCTTTCGTTAAGTTCTCTCTGTAGCGTCTCTCTATAGCCCTCAGAGTAGTTCCTCGTTGGATGTGTGGTTGACGTGCTCGCCTTCCGATTCGGTAGTCCCGAGTTCGATTCCCCACTGCTCTGCCAACGTGGGATCAGAGGAATGTGTTTCTGGTGATTAGAAATTCATCTCTCGATAGAATGTGGTTCGGATCTAACAACAAGCTGTAGGTCCCGTTGCTAGGTAACCAGTTGGTTCCTAGCCACGTCAAAATGATCTAATCCTTCGGGCCAGCCTTGGGAGAGCAGTTAATCAGCTCAATGGTCTGCTTAAACTAAGATATACTTACTTTTTTTCTTAAGGCTTATCTTGAAAGGGCGAACGTTTGGAGTCAAGCCAGGGAGCTGAATCCTATCAGTAAATCATTGGAAAAAAATCTACCTCATAAGGAATTGACAGAGATATTACGGTTTATTTGCAATTAGTCAATGAAACAATTACAGGTTTAAGTTCCTGAGTGGATAAGGAAAGTGCATCCATACCGTGGAGAGAGAGAGAGAGAGAGAGAGAGAGAGAGAGAGAGAGAGAGACCCCATTTCGCCTCAACCTCAACACCCGACCCCCAAATCGGCTCACAGGCGATAAACCCCATAAGTTCGCTCTTATCTTAACCTCACTTACGTTGACGATTAACGACTCCACGGGAAAACCACCAAATAGTTCGCTCTAGTTCAGAAAAGATCCCCAAAATGGCTCATGAAGAACCCTTAGGATAGGAGAACCATGGTTTCCCTCAACCCTTCGAAAATACCCAACCCTTAACCTAACATAACCTAACCTAACCCACTGAGTGAAAAAATTCTAAGTCCCTTAACCTAACCTAACCAATTCGCTTGACCCCTTGAACATACCCAACCCCATTTTGGCTCAAGAAATACTCTAAGGATGAAAAAACCAATATTTCACCGCTCTCTTCCTTTGTCCCTCTTTCTCTCTTTGAAGAGAGATAAGAAGAGAAGAAGAGGCACTGGGCAGGAAGGGAGGTCCCACCCATCCCTTTCTGTCTAAAGCCTCTTTTCCTCTGTCTCTCTCTCTCTCTCTCTTTCTTTGTCCCTCTTTCTCTTTTGAAGAGAGATAAGAAGAGGAGAATAGGCACTGTTAAATGGTTTTTTTTCATCCGTAGAGTATATCGTGAGCCAAAATGGGGTTGGGTATTTTCAAGGGGTTGAGCAAAACCATGGTTCTCCTATCCTAAGGGTTCTTCAAGAGACATTTTGGGGTTCTTTTCTGAACTAGAGCGAAATATTTGGTGGTTTTCCCGTGGAGTCGGTAATGGTCAACGTAAGTGAGGTTAAGATAAGGGCGAACTTATGGGGTTTATCGCCTGTGAGGTTGAGCCGAAATGGGGTCTTTTTCCTTAATAGAGAGAGAGAGAGAGAGAGAGAGAGAGAGAGAGAGAGAGAGAGAGAGATGAATTTCATGACTGAGCTCAGATATTAAATGCAAATAAACCGTCACTACGTTTCCCAAGTTGTTCGTACAAAAAAATAAATTATAATTATCACGACAAAAATAATATCGAAAAAGAAAAAAAAATAATACAGAAAAAATAATCGGTGAAAAAATAATCAATGGTGAACATAATCGGTGAAAAAAAAATCACCACTGAAAAATATAACCACGGAAAAAATAAGCAATGGAAAAACTATAATCACAGAAAAAAGTAATCACAAAAAAATACTCGAAAAAATAATCCCAGGAAAAATAATCACGGAAAGATAATCGCAGGGGGAAAATATTCACTGTAAAAATAGTCACTGAAAAAATAATCGCAGAAGAAAATAATCACTGAAAAAACTAGTCACCCGGAGAGGACAAAAAAATAATCAGGGGAAAAAAATAATCGCGGAAAAAATAATCAAGAAAAAAATAAAAAAAATCTTGAATGTTTTCAAACTTTACTTCACCCTCAAACCCCCGCCCCCGCCCCCCACCCCAACTACCCCCGAGAGGATAATAACCTTTAAGTTAAAGTCGTTTGGCTATACCGTGGTGGGTGAGGCTTTGCCAACGGCATAAGGAATAATAATAATAAAATAATAATAATAATAATAATATAATAATAATAATAATAATAGGGATGGATACAAGAACAATAATCATATATCGATAAATGTCATCATTTTCATATAATGCATATAATTTTTATAACTTTCGTAACCTTTGCCAACAGCAATAATAATAATTGTACCTACAAACATGATCATACAACAGCAAAGCAATATTATCATCATGATAATTAGAGAAACTGTCGTAATCTTTGCAAACAATAATAATAATAATAATAAACAATAATATAATAATAATAATAATAATAATAATAATAATAAAATTCTCAAAAGCTCTGGTTCTATATAAATTTTTAATAAGTGACATCACTGTGTTTTTCTTGACCAATAATAATAATAATAATAATAATAATAATAATAATAATAATAATAATAATAATAAACCCGGCGCATATACAATTCGTAACAGGATCCACCACCACAACCCACCAATTACAACCAATGTATTTCGACATACGAAACACATTGACGAAATAAAAAAAAAAAATCAAATCAGTCTCCTATCTGCCTGCTGACGGATGGGAGAGGAAGCAGCTTTCTCTCTCTCTCTCTCATAAACTTCCAATTACTGCCATGAATATATATAAATATAAACATATATACCTGAGAGAGAGAGAGAGAGGAGAGAGAGAGAGAGAGGTTTAGGTCTTAAACCTGCATGTTTATTAATTTGCTAGGCAGAGTTGGGGCGCGCGTGAGCGCTCGAAAGTGATCGTTTGGACAGACGTGGAACGGGAGACTTCGCCTAATCGTCCTCCTGAAGTCATGTCCGTTTTCTGTGTTCTCTTCTTTGCCCTATGTCTATCTTCTTTAACTTTTTAATCCTGCTGCTTTCTGCACATTTAATCCTCGTACGTTTCCTTTCTTGTCGCCTTTCTATACCACTGTTGTCCGCCTCTTTCGGTTTTGTCTTCCTGCGAGATTTACTCAATGCAAGAATGAGTCATTGTTTTCGTCTGACTATACTCTGTTTTTTTCCATCTGTCCATCCGCCTGTGGTGTTTGCGTATGGTAACACTGCAGCCCGGGCTTTAGATAGTTACATTCAGCATACATTCAACAATGATAATAATATCCCATTTCAAATATTAACGGTGTAATTAGCATACAGTAATTTATTAAAACACTTTTCAGTTGCAAATGTACACCCAGATATCCTTTTAATTGCCTAAAACTTACACATAGCGTAAGTATTTAAAGCCCGGGACGCAGTGTTACCATGCGAAAACACCACAGGCGGATGGACAGATGGAAAAAAACAGAGTATAGTTAAACCTGCTTTATAATAATGGTGTCCATATATTATGTCGTCAATTGTTGGTAAATAAACAAATACGCATGAATTTCTGCATAAATAATTATTGCACGACCCGTTATCCAGGCTCAGGACAATTGATAATTAACTGGAGAGATTTTCACTGGACTTAAGTACTAGAAGAGAGAGAGAGAGAGAGAGAGAGAGAGAGAGAGAGAGAGAGAGAGAGAGAGAGAGTCAGTCTCCTGTGTCATACAGTTCAGAACCCTTGCTAAATAATTGGAACAATTTCCACCAAGGACAAATAAAATACTAGAAATAATCATTATGAATAAACTCTGCAACAAAATACAGAAGAGACGAGAGATGCAGAGAGAGAGAAGACGAGACGAGTAGTGGAAAAACGAGAGAGAGCGTCGAAAGTAAATCTCCCCCATTACGATCTAGGCAATATCTAGGTAAAAGGCGATACACAAGCAATTTCACGGGGATTCCGCCTGACCTCAGATATGTTCCTCGTCGTTCCAGGTAAAGGGAGAAATATCTTCGAGCCCCGAAGCCTCAAAAAAGAGAAAAAAACTCATATGAGAGAGAGAGAGAGAGAGAGAGAGAGAGAGAGAGAGAGAGAGAGAGAGACTTCCATAAGTAATACGTTCTGTTTTACCACAAGCCACGCCTGAGAAGATCCATTTCGCCCTCGGCTGTCTGCTCTGCGTTCGTGTTTGTCCGGATTCGCCCTAGCAATTTCTGTACTTGTCACGTATTGGACCTGTTTGGACTGGGAATAGTCGTTTATTTGGCCTGTTTGGACTTGGCAATAGTCGTTTATTGGACCTGTTTGGACTTGGCAATAGCCGTTTATTGGGCCTGTTTGGACTGGCAATAGTCGCGTATTGGATCTGTTTGGATTGGCAATAGTCGCGTATTGGATCTGTTTGGACTGGCAATAGTCGCGTATTGGATCTGTTTGGACTGGCAATAGTCGTTTACTGGGCCTCTTTGGACTGGTAATAGTTGCGTATTGGATCTCTTGAAACTGGCAATAGTTGCATATCCGACCTGTTTGACTAGCAACAGTCTCATATCGGATCCGTTTGGACTGGCAATATTCGTGTATCAGATCCATTTTGACTAGCAATAGTCGCATATTAGATCCATTTCAATTGGCAACAGTTGAGTATCGAATCCATTTGGACTGGCAAGTCACATATCGGATCTATTTAGAGTGGCAATTGTTGCGTATCGGATCAGTTTGGACTGGCGATAGTCGTGTATTGGATCCATTTGGACTGGCAATAGTTGAGTATTGGATCCATTTTGACTGGCAATAGTCACGTATTGGATCTATTTAGAGTGGCAATTGTCACGTATCGGATCAGTTTGGACTGGCGATAGTCGTGTATTGGATCCATTTCAACTGGCAATAGTTGAGTATTGGATCCATTTCGACTGGAAATAGTCGCATATCGGATTTATTTAGAGTGGCATTAGGCGTGTATCAGATCAGTCTGGACTGGCGATAGTCGTGCATTGGATCGATTTGGACTGGCGATAGTCGTGCATTGGATCGATTTGGACTGGCGATAGTCGTGCATTGGATCTATTTGGACTGGCGATAGTCGCGTATCAGATCCATTTTGACTCGCAATAGTCGTATGTCGGATCCGTTTTTGACCAACCGGTTTTGAATACTGGCAAGAGGTTTCGCATATCAGAATCCGGTTTGGATCCGGCAAATAAGTCGCGAGGAGTCGGATCAGTTGAGAGCAGCAATAGCCGCGTGTCGGACCTGTTTTAGACCGGCAGTAATCACTTCCTCGTTCCGCCTAACATTGGAGGCTCACTGACGGTATTATTATTAATCCTTTCATTTTTCAAATTGCTCTTCACGTCCCGCGGTGAATATGAATGTGATCCTCTGCAAATGAATGTGCTTTGGGAATCAATTCGGGTTTAAACTCCAATGCAGAGGTGAGCAGCGTCGGACTCTGGTTCCTGTGGAGGCCACTTTGAAACTTTGTCAAACTTTGTGTGATTATGAAAACCGCTTCTCTTAGAATACTGATGAGAAGAAGAAGAAGCTGTTGGCGGTGCTCCCAGGGACACAGAGTCGCTAAACATGTAAACAAGTGGCAAAGTGAAGTAACGACATCAAATAACACCAGAGGCCTCCTAAGCTTTCCCTGACGTATCGGTTATTCATGAGGGAGACTGAGCCGCTTCGCCTAAGCGGTGAGTCAGTGAAGTGCAGTCGGTTGCTTCCGCTGGGATGTGAAAGGTTAACACATTCTGGGGTCAACACCTCGAGGGAAGTGGAATTTGGGTGATCCCCCCTCTCTCTCTCTCTCTCTCTCTCTTCTCTCTCTCTCTCTCTCTCTCACCTCTTCAACTTCTTCCTCTTGCACGCGATGCAGTTGCATCCCTTTCAAAAATCCGTGTCTCCGCTCTGCTTCTCGTCACTCTTCCTGCATCGCTTGAAAGAGATGGCGATAAGGACTTGAGCAGCGCCATCTCGCCTAATTAGTCCTCATCTTTATGATCCGGCTTTGGTTTCCTCTTCTCCGCCTCAGGCCTTCGACTGGAGTCGAGGAGGTGGCCAGAATAAGCACCATCTCTCCCTTAATTACTCCCCTTATGTTATCACGCTCGACATTCCTGTTGGTTTTCTTCATTCGCTCTAAAAGAGCATCTTCCCTGATTACTACTTTTCTCGCAAGAGCCGGGAGAGTGACTCGTTTCGGGGTAAAAGTGGGATTGGGATCAAAGGATGGTTGCAGATTCATGGTCGGTCAATTATTTTGCAGATGTAGCGTTGATAACAGTTGGGGAAATTATTGAAAAATATGTAAAAACAAAATAAAACGAATATGAACTGACAGTGGAGCCTCGTGCTTGCAGATGATGCAGTGCAGTTATGATAATGTCGATAAACTGTTCAGTCTGATGAAAGTGCTTGAAAGTTTGTTTGTTTGTTTGTCTGTATGGTGTTTTTACGTTGCATGGAACCAGTGGTTATTCAGCAACGGGACCAACGGCTTTACGTGACTTCCGAACCACGTCGAGAGTGAACTTCTATCGCCAGAAATACACATCTCTGGCCCCTCAGTGGAATGGCCGAAAATCGAACTTGGTGGCAGGCCAAGACCATACCGATCACGCCACTGAGGGAAAGCGCTTGAAAGCAGTTGTGAAAAGAGCAAGTCAGTGCTGAGTGCTTGCAAGAGTAGGTTAACAGGGTTAAATGGAAATCTAGCAAATGAAGAAATGACGGGTCCTTAAATTATATCAAATTTGATCCATTTCTATCCATTCATTCTTAAGATATGTTAACAATCATACACACACAGATGGCAAGAAACAACATTAACACAATCAATAGCTGATGATATTGATGTAGAAAGGCAGCAGAAACTGAGATAAAATTTATAATATAAAAAACATTTCAGAATTTACAATTTCCCTTTTGTGTATTCTCAAGAGTGAAAAAGAAACGTAAGAAAAACGAAAGAATAAGAGAAATAAGTTGCAGAAATGGAAAATGTCCTTGATAATGAGAGAGTGTTTATTTTATTAATTGTACTAACGTTGTTAAATCTCTTGATTCAACGTCTAATGCTGCATCCTGTTCATCTACCTAATATCCGAGATTCTCATAAAGAAGCATTTTAATGTTTACAGCGCCTATGTTTATATCAAGTCTATGAAGTTTGTAATTCATTTCCTTGGAGAGAACGCGATACCCACACCACAGCTGCGGTAGACGACAACCGCCTCATTTACATAATGTAAAAGAAGCTTCCATAATCTTGGAGAAATTGCTGGGATGATGTTTAGGCCTTCCTTACCTCAGCTCCATTTATTCCCCGTGGTGTTTACGTTCAATTTACGGTAAGGAGATGGAATCTGTAGCGTTGCTGACGAACTGACAGATATTGCTATGCTTCAGATGGACAGGTGTGTCGTTTGATATATTATAGGACTGGCTAGGTACCACGGGCTGGCAAAGACTGGCAACGTTTAATAAATGGGACAGCGGTCAGTGGACTTTGTCACGTGATTCCTGTAGCCCCTAAAGTACTGACAGGATTCATTGACAGAACTTCCTGACAGATTAGGTGATCTATCTCCATTATGGAGCAGGTTATCTGATGTAAAATTCCGTCATTTTCCTTGTAACGTATATTATCATTCTTGGAAAGCAACGCATGCGCAAATGTAAAACGAAGACGTAGTGGCCACTTCTACCCAAGAACTTCGTGATGACGACTCCAGCTTAATCGAGACGAGACGAAAGAAGACGAATACTGAATTAACGGGTTTCCAGGAGAGACTCCGACAGCAATTAGCAAAAAGAAAAAGCTTGTCCACTTTCTTCCATTTATTCTTCCCAACCTTCAACTGAGCATAATTGTTTCTCGACATTTCTCCAACTCCCGCTACAATTGCATCCCGCAGGAGGGAGAGTCCGGCGGACACAGGGACGGCTGAAAGATATAGGAGCCACGAGCCACGCATGGAGGACAAAGGAGCCACAGGCCTGGGACAATGAAGTCGCGAGGCACACGTGAAGGTTAAAGGAGCCACAAAATTACATCCTGCAAGAGGGAGTGTAAAGTGAACACAGAAACAGATCAACGACAAAGGAGCCACGTATAAAGGATAAAGAAGCAACGAGTCACTCACAAATGATAAAAGAGCAGAGACACACATAAAGTAGCCACGAGCCCACAAAGTTCAAAGAGCCACACGAGACGCAGATATGAAAAAGGAGCCACAGGTAACGCATAAATTATCTCGGGGCCACGCAAGAAAGATAAAGGAGCCACGAGCCACGGTTAAATGGTAGAGGAGCCACAAGGCGCACCACTGAGGAAAAGCTGCCTGACAGACTTGCGAAGAGAAGAGAGAGGGAAATGGAAAAAAAGAGAAATTCGTAAAAGTAGGAATAATAAGAAGAGGCGAAACGACCCGAGAGAGAAAGGAAAGGAGGGGGAAAGGAAAATGGTTGGATAAAGCGAGATCACAGCAAGGGACGAGAGAGAAAGGAAACCAGCAACAAAAACAATAAGAAAATATACAAAATAGAAATGGCGGCAGCATAGCTTGCGAAAGAGGGGAGGGAGAAATGATGGAAGATGGAAATAAGGAATTGGGGAGATGAAGAGAAATGGTCTGATGACTGGGAGATGAGGAAGTAGAATTGATAAATGATAGAAAGAGGTCGACAAAGCGTTTGTAGACTGATATATGGCGTTGTTTATTTTACGATCATGTTGCTTATGCATGTCATTTTAATAATAATAATAATAATAATAATAATAATAATAATAATAATAATAATAATAATAATAATAATATTTAAAAAGGTAACTGGGAATTAAATCACCTGAGGAGCCAATTGCTTTCGCAATTTTTTTAATAATAATAATAATAATAGTAATAATAATAATAATAATAATAATAATAATAATAATAATAATAATAATAATAATAATAATAATAATAGTAAAAGGTACCTGATAATTACACCACCTTAAGGTCTTATGTAAGTCTTCTGCCCTTTGCGATTGTATTGGGTTTGGCAGAGTAGGTGCTCTCTCTCCTCTCTCTCTCTCTTCTCCTCTCTCTCTCTCTCTCTCTCTCCTTAATAAAACACCTTAACAGCTCCGACGACAAGGCTGCCATCCAGAAGATTCGAAGTATGCAAGGGGTAATTGCTTTTTAGCCTTCCCCACAGAATTCTACCTGTAGACAATATCACCTGAGATTTCTGAGGAATCTCTCTCTCTCTCTCTCTCTCTCTCTCTCTCTCTCTCTCTCTCTCTCTCTCTCTCTATTGGTAACATTATCATTATTATTATTTTACAAACAAAAAGGAGAACAAACTTATAGAGCAGCTTCAAAATGAATTGCAATATTACCTGTACGATACAAGTTTTCTTTGCAATTTGTCTCTCTCTCTATTATTATTATTATTATTATTATTATTATTATTTTATTAATTATTATTATTATTATTATTATTATTATTATTATTCAGGAGATGATCTTTCTTCATTTGGAAGTGGCCTACAGGAGACATTGACTTGAAATCCGAGCTCCCAAAGAATAGGATGTTCATTTGACAAAAATTGAAAAAAATATGAATATGAAATACAGAAAGTAGAGATCGGTTATTGAGAAGAAAGATAAGTAAACAAATTACTGGATAAATTGATGAAATTCTAAATTATTAAACAGTATTATAAATAGAAGGAGAATTGTTTTAGAGTAGTAACATATTATTGCTTCTTCGCTTGAACCTTTTGCAGTTGCTTCTAATAATAATAATAATAATTTATATATTATTTATTATTATTATTATTATTATTATTATTATTATTATTATTATTATTATTATTATTATTATTATTATTATTAAAAATTCCTCATAGTAGCACGAGTCTTCAAATGGAGAAACAAATCCACAGTTATGTAAATGTACATATTTAAGTTTAAAACACAAAAGATAGCTTTCGGGAATCTGTACGGTTCCCCTTATAAGGGGAACCGTACAGATTCCCGAAAGCTATCTTTTCTGTTTTAAACTTAAATATATGTACATTTACATAACTGTGGATTTGTTTCTCCATTATTATTATTATTATTATTATTATACGTTTTATTAAAAGTAATTGCTGCCTCAGCTGCGTTAATTTTATAAAGGTTATTCCTTAATTTTCTAATTATTGCTTTTTTGTTGCTTAAACTGGTGAGCAACAATGGGAAAGTAATAATTAGAAAAATAGAGAAGAACCTTTATAAAATTAACGCACATGAGGCAGCAGTTACTTTTAATAAACCACGTTTAAAAAGAGGGGTTAATTCAAGCATACAATAATAATAATAATAATAATAAAGCTTCGAAGACCATCACTTGAAACGGAGCCTTCCATAGAAACATGATATAATTTTATGACAAAGAAAGAAAAAATATAAGGAAAATATTACAAACATATTTCCCAGAACGCTTTGTTGGTCACTCATCCAAGCGTGAGTGTCACAATGTGATCAGAGAGGCAAAAATAGTAACTATTTATAAATACGAATGAAAAGAATTAGGAATAATCTAATTTGTGCTTGTGAATGCACAAAAGGGTGGGGGAAGATCCCTGCAAAAGTCTGAAGAGGAGAAAAGTGTTCATTATTTTTCGGAGCAAGGGAGGGGAGGTGGAGGGGGTCGTGGACATACCTTTTAAAAATACATTTTTCGAAGTTGATCACTTTTATATTTACTTATATATATATATATATATATATATATATATATATATATACTTATAACATATATGTATATATACATCACTCATTATCAAAGGACAAACGAAAGCCTGGGTAACATCCCCCAACCGGTTTCGGCTTTATTTCGAAGCCATTGACGAAGCAGCGACACATAGCCGAAACTGGTCGGGACCAATATCCACCCTGTTTCTTTTCCGCTGTAGCAGTGAGTGATATATATAGATCACATGTCGGAGAGATAGTAATATATACAGTAGTATATATATATATATATATATATATATACATATATATATATATATACAATCATCCTCTAACAACTAAATAAACATACTGAAAGAGGTTCATATCTTGGTACCAGTAATTGAGGGGAAACCAAGTTAATTACCGTAATTGTCCACAGTGGGGGGAAACATAATAACACAATTTCGCCTAAGAAATAAATACCGCACGACTCAGTGGATGAGCTTTAACCATTTGGGGGTTTTCTTGCCATTGACTAAGAGAGAGAGAGAGAGAGAGATAGGAAATTTTTTATTTTACCCAATCTTCGGTTAGGAGAGAGAGAGAGAGAGAGAGAGAGAGAGAGAGACCTCGTTACCCTATTAAGTTTTCACTCTGAGGAAAATGGGGAGTCTCCCCCTTCCCCATCCACATAGGAAACCTCCTTTCCATTCGGATTACGAGGAAGGAGCGTCCGTCTCCATCCCAGACACTCTGGGACTTCGCGCCATCTTTACGAGGCTTCTTGGAGCCTCAAACTTTGCTCCAAGTTACCGCTATCGGAGCTCCCCTGACGACGTCACCTGGTTCCATTTCTGGACTAATAAACAGCTCTGTATACTGGCTTCGAGGTTTCGCCTTCGGGAGGTAAAATACTAATAGATGTGGGCGAGGGTTTGCTTAAAATGCCTGACGTAGAACTTCTTCGTTCTTAACAGACCTGAAAAACGTTCCAATAATTTTTCCTTCAAATCGTCTGACCAGATGGTTATCGCCAGGTTTTTAAACAGCCCAGATGTGCAGCCCTGTTTCTAATTCGCTCTTTACGCAAGATGAAGATGGACGAAAAGAAAGTGTTGCTTAAAAAACTATTCCTGGTAAAAAAAAATAAAAAAAAAAAAAAAAAAAAAATAGCCCAGGTGTGCAGCCCCGTTCAAAATGACCTTTTTAAATCAAGGTGAAAATGGACCAACGTTCCAATATGTTTGTCTTTAAAGCTTCGGTCCGCCCCAGAATGTTATCACCAACTCTGTAGCCCTGTTCAAATTAGCCTTTTAATCCTTAACATAAAAATGGACCAATGAAAATGTTGCTTGAGAAATACTCAAGACGAAAAGCAAAGACAATTTGCATAAAGGAAATTCGATAAAAGATAATGAAAACGTTCCATATTATTTCTTTAAATCGTCTTCGTCGGATGGTTATTCCCAGACTTTTAAAACAAAAAAAATCCTAAAAGAAAATTAGTAAAAAAAAATAAGATATATTATTCAATTGTCGCTTTCCCCCTCCTTACGAATAATAAATGCACCGTGAAAAGAGAAAATACAAATTAACAGGGGAAATGTGATTACAGAACATTACTCAACTGTCAAAGATACCGCCATTTAAGCATCGGAATTTCTTAAATGCCTCGAAAAGTATTCCCGAGGAATAAGATCATGCTTTTTGTTTTACTTTAATCCTCTATGCAAATTATTTCACCTTGAATAACCTCGTGTGTTCTGCTTAAGAGGCAGGAGGGCTTAGGGCCTAATGTTTATCAAGACTTTATTGTCATGTTCTTGCAGTTCGAAGTAACTAGACCATGCAAGGACTCTCTCTCTCTCTCTCTCTCTCTCTCTCTCTCTCTCTCTCTCTCTCTCAAAATACCAAATAGCGTCATAACCCTTGTATCCGCTTGCAGTTTTAACTTAATCTCTCTCTCTCTCTCTCTCTCTCTCTCTCTCTCTCTCTCTCTCTCATGTCATTAGACCAAATAGCGTCATAACCCTTGTATCCACTTGCTGTTTAACATATAATCTCTC
>NC_087220.1:54433250-54435750 GCF_015104395.2 Macrobrachium nipponense
CTGGGGACATCAGGATGGAGTTTGGAATAGAAAAATGCGCCTTAGTCAACTACACAAAAAAAGGCAAAGTAACGAGAACTGAAGGGATAAAGCTAACCAGATGGGAGCAACATCAAACACATAGATGAGACAGGATAACAAATACCTGGGAATAATGGAAGGAGGGGATATAAAACACCAAGAGATGAAGGACACGATCAGGAAAGAATATATGCAGAGACTCAAGGCGATACTCAAGTCAAAACTCAACGCCGGAAATATGATAAAAGCCATAAACACATGGGCAGTGCCAATAATCAGATACAGCGCAGGAATAGTCGAATGGACGAAGGCAGAACTCCGCAGCATAGATCAGAAAACCAGGAAACATATGACAATACACAAAGCACTACACCCAAGAGCAAATACAGACAGACTATACATAACACGAAAGGAAGGAGGGAGAGGACTACTAAGTATAGAGGACTGCGTCAATATCGAGAACAGAGCACTGGGGCAATATCTGAAAACCAGTGAAGACGAGTGGCTAAAGAGTGCATGGGAAGAAGGACTAATAAAAGTAGACGAAGACCCAGAAATATACAGAGACAGGAGAATGACAGACAGAACAGAGGACTGGCACAACAAACCAATGCACGGACAATACATGAGACAGACTAAAGAACTAGCCAGCGATGACACATGGCAATGGCTACAGAGGGGAGAGCTCAAGAAGGAAACTGAAGGAATGATAACAGCGGCACAAGATCAGGCCCTAAGAACCAGATATGTTCAAAGAACGATAGACGGAAAATAACATCTCTCCCATATGTAGGAAGTGCAATACGAAAAATGAAACGTGCAAACAGACCAGACGTGACGTTGATTGACAAAGTCAAGAAGAAAGTATCACTCATTGATGTCGCAATACCATGGGACACCAGAGTTGAAGATGAAAGCAGAGGGAAAAAATGGATAAAGTATCAAGATCTGAAAATAGAAATAAGAAGGATATGGGATATGCCAGTGGAAATCGTACCACTAATCATAGGAGCACTAGGCACGATCCCAAGATCCCTGAAAAGTAATCTAGTAAAACTAGAGGCTGAAGTAGCTCCAGGGCTCATGCAGAAGAGTGATCCTAGAAACGGCACACATACTAAGAAAAAGTGATGGACTCCTAAGGAGGGGCAGGATGCAACCCGGAACCCCACACTATAAATACCACCCAGTCGAATTGGAGGACTGTGATAGAGAAAAAAAAAAAAAACAAAAAAAAAAAAAAAAAAAAAAAAAAAAAAAAAAAAAAAAAAATAATTATATAAAACCAGCCAGTTCAAACGTGATGACTGTGATAGATAAAAAAAATATTAATAGTGGTATTAACACGAGTACCCTTAGAATTTAATAATAATAATAATATAAAAACCACCCAGTCCAACAGTCATGAGTGTGATAGACGAAAGAAATAATAATAATAGCAGTATTAACAAGAGTAACTTTAGAATTAATAATAATATAAAAACTACCCAGTCCAAACGTGATGACTTTGATAGACAAAAAAAATCATAGCATTAATAGGAGTATTAACACAGGTACCTGTAGAATTAATAATAATAATAATAATAATAATAATAATAATAATAATAATAATAATAATAATAATAATAATAATACCAAAAAGGAAGAAGAAAGTTTCCACCTTCTCTTTAAACACTCGAATAATACAGATGACGAACTGAAATGAATTTTTCTTGCACAATATTATCCGCCGGTTTATTTTGGGGATATATTTGTCTTTCATGTTTTTTTGGTTTTTCTGTGACTGATTTTACTCGCATTTCTCTCTCTCTCTCTCTCTCTCTCTCTCTCTCTCTCTCTCTCTCTCTCTCTCTCTCTCTCTCTCTCTCTCTCCGTTTTATATCTAAAGACCAGACTGTGTCATAACCCTTCGCCCCATTTACTTTTTATGGTACTCTCTCTCTCTCTCTCTCTCTCTCTCTCTCTCCTCCCGGCTCTCTTCGCTCTCCTTCGTATCAAGTGTTATAAGGCTTGTGCATATTTCATATCCTCCCCCCTCTCTCTCTCGCTCTCTCTCGTATCAAAGAGACCAGACATTGCCATACATTATTTAACCCTAAACAGCCGACGTAAACCGGAACCCAGTTTGCTATCTGTAATAGAAATCGCCCTTTATTACTTGTGAACTTTGCCATGAATTTGAGAGAAAAGTTCCCCGGCGCTCTCTCTCTCTCTCTCTCTCTCATATGAAGATACCATCTAATGTTATAAGGCGGTATCCCAGACCATCCAAGATTGGCAGATGCAAAATATACCGGAAGATGCATTACCAATTCTCTGGTAGACATTAGAGGTTCCTCACACTGAGGGACCTCGGCCAACTCGAACAAGATGTAAGGTCTCTCTCTCTCTCTCTCTCTCTCTCTCTCTCTCTCTCTCTCTCTCTCTCTCTCGTATCAGGTGTTATAAGCCTCGTCTACACATTTGACATTTCTCTCTC
>NC_087220.1:54440750-54468250 GCF_015104395.2 Macrobrachium nipponense
CTCTCTCTCTCTCTCTCTCTCTCTCTCTCTCTCTCTCTCTCTTTAGCAACTGTTTAAACTTGTCTGACTGTCTCTAAGAATTCTCTCCTCTCTCTCTCTCTCTCTCTCTCTCTGTCTGTCTGTCTGTCTGTCTCTCTCTCTCTCTCTCTCTTGTCATATTTTGATCTTGTTTTCCTTTCAAAAGCGAATAGGTGAGTTTTAACAACCGCCCCCACACCCCCTTACCCGCCCCAACGCCAAATCCCAAAGCCAGCTTTTCAGCTGCAAAATATATTTACCTGAAAAAACACCTGGCGCCTTTACTGGCGCAAAGGTGAATACGAAAGAGGACCTTTGGCGATTTTTAAGCTTCATTTTATTTTGACACAGCTTCTGTTGTTACGTAATGTTTCTTATCTCTCAAAGATACGCCCAATTGGCTTGGAACAACCGTCATTGACTTGAAAGTCAAGCTTCCAGAGAGAAAGAGAATCTAAGGCGATTGTGTACAAGCGGTTGAGTGCTTGTATCTGTGTGTGTGTGTGTGTGAGCGCGAGAGAGAGAGAGAGAGAGAGCGAGAGAGATGAGGAGAGAGAGAGCAACAAATATAAACTACAGGATGATTTAGAGAGAGAGAAATAACAAATGTGGACGAGTCTTCCAACACTAGCTGGTATCTGATATGAGAGAGAGAGAGAGAGAGAGAGAAAGAGAGAGAGAGAGAGAGAGAGAGAGAGAGGGCACAAATAAACTACAGGATGATTTAGAGAGAGAGATAAATAACAAATGTGGACGAGTCTTCCAACACTAGCTGGTATCTTGATATGAGAGAGAGAGAGAGAGAGAGAGAGAGAGAGAGATGAGAAGAGAGAGAGAGAGAGAGTAAGGGACGAAAGTAGGGCAAACAAAATAAACTTACAGGATGATTTAGAGAGAGAGAGATAAATAACACAAAAATTGGGACGATTCCTCCAACACTAGCGGTATCTTGATATGAAGAAAGAGAAGAAAGAGAGAGAGAGAGAGAGAGAGAGAGAGAGAGAGAGAGAGAGAGAGAGAGAACTTTTCTCTCAAATTTATGGCAAAGTTCACAAGTAATAAAGGGCGATTTCTATTACAGATAGCAAACTGGATTCCGGTTTACGTCGGCTCTTAGGGTTAAATAACGCATGGCAATGTCTGGTCTCTTTGATATGAGAGAGAGAGAGAGAGAGAGAGAGAGGAAGTCGATTCTTATAGTCAAGGATTATCTGGGCACATGGCTTATGACAGAGAGTGGTCTTCAGTTATAAAATGGAGAGAGAGAGAGAGAGAGAGAGAGAGAGAGAGAGAGAGAGAGAGAGAGAGAGAGATTAGGATAAAAAAGCAAATACCGACATGACTTATGACAGTCTGGTCTCCAGATATAAAATGAGAGAGAGAGAGAGAGAGAGAGAGAGAGAGAGAGAGAGAGAGAGGAGCAGCAACAATAGACTCTCAATGAAGATTAGGTACTAAGCCTTTGCTGTCGCTTGGCATCGGGACGACAGCAGTTTATTCAATAATCCTCTTACAAGAGAGAGAGAGAAAAAATAAATTCTCCTGTTCCTCTTCTTTCGGCTTCCTATTTAAGCAATTTCAGACCATCCAAAGAATACTGATGCTGAGGAAGACATCTTTCGCGCCTGAATGTAATTAAATTGTTTGTAATCACATTTCGCGTATTACTTTACATCTCTCCTTTTCACCGATATTTTTTTTTACTCACAATGGAATGGAATAGAATGTCGAATTTTGGCCCAAGACCAAGCGCTGGGACCCATGAGGTCATTCGGCGGTGAAAGGGGTATTGAGAGTAGAAAGGTTTGAAAGGTGTAACAAGAGGAAAACCTCAAAGCAGTTGCACTATGAATCAATTGTTAGGAGAGATTGGTAAGTAAGATGTTAGAAAGAGAATATGAACAGAGGTGCAGTAAAAGGTTTTATCATTCATAAAAAGTGGGAACGCGACAATGAAATAATATCTTTGGACAAAATTCTCTTTTATATTAAATTTTGCCCCTTTTTCATCGTGAAATTGTAATGGAATATTTTCTTCGGTCCATTTTGCATCCTAATAAATATATCCTAATTTCTAACGCAGCTGGTCATTTAAAAAGCCTGGCGATAATATTTCTTAAGAAAAAAATATCGGAACGTTTTTATTATCTTCTACCGATATTCTTTCATGAAAATTTGCTTCGCTTTTTTACCAGGAATACTTTTTTAAGCTACACTTTCTTTTCGTCCATCTTCATTTTGCTTAAAGAGCTAATTAGAAATAAGGCTGCACATCTGGTCCTTTCAAAAGCCTGGTGATAACCATCTGGTCAGACGATTTGAAGGAAAAATATTGGAACGTTTTTCAAGTCTGTTAAGACCGAAGAAGTTCTGCGTCAGGCATTTTAAGCAAACCCTCGCCCACATCTATTAGTATTTTACCTCCCGAAGGTGAAACCTCGAAGTCCAGAAATGGAACCAGGTGACGTCGTCAGGGGAGCTCCAATAGCGGTAACTTGGAGCAAAGTTTGGGGCTCCAAGAAGGCTCGTAAAGATGGCGCGAAGTCCCAGAGTGTCTGGGATGGAGACGGACGCTCCTTCCTCGTAATCCGAATGGAAAGGAGTTTCCTGGGTGGATGGGGGAGCGCGCGCGCGCGGGGGGGGGGGGGTGGAAGGGGAAGACTCCCCATATGCTCAGAGTGAAAACGTGGAACTTATTAACGTAACGAGGTCTCTCTCTCTCTCTCTCTCTTCTCTCTCTCTCTCTCTCTCTCTCTCTCGTAGTCAATGGCAAGAAAACTCCAAAAATGTTTAAAGCTCATCCACTGAGTCGTACAGTATTTAATTCTCTGGCGAAACTGTGCTATTATATTTCCCTCTGCGAATTATTACGATAATTTTAACTGGTTTCCACTCAATTACTCGTCCCAGAATATGAACCTCTTTCGGTTATAATTTAGTTTATTTGTTAGAAGATGATTGTGTGTGTGTATATATATATATATATATATATATATATATATATATATATATATATATATATATATATATATGAACATAAACGTTATCATAAATTCGGAAAATGTTCGTCTTCTAAGATGTTAACAACCCCCTCCCCTCCCCTGCTCTAAAAGATTAATAAACACTTATCTCCTTTTCAGACTTCTTTCACAAGGACACTTCCCCAACACCCTTTTGTGCTTTCAAAAAAACACAAATGAGATCATTCCTACTTCTTTTCATTCGTATTTATAAATAGTTATTATTTTTGCCTCTCTGATCACAGTGTGTCACTCACGCTTGGATGAGTGACTAACAAAGCGTTTCTGAAATATGTCTGTAATATTTTCTTTACATTTTTTTCTTTCTTTATTATAAAATTAGTATCATGTTTCTATGGATGCCTCCGTTTCAAGTGATGGCCTTTGAAGTCCTTTTTTATTATTATTATTATTATTATTATTATTATTATTATTATTATTATTATTATTATAAAAAATGACATGCATAAGCAACATGATCGTAAAATAAAAAAAACAACGCCAGATATCAGCTACAACGCTTTGTCGACCTCTTTCTATCATTTATCAATTCTACTTCCTCATCTCCCAGCCATCAGACCATTTCTCTTCATCTCCCCAATTCCTTATTTCCATCTTCCATCATTTCTCCCTCCCCTCTTTCGCAAGCTATGCTGACGCCACTTCTATTTTGTATATTTTCTTATTGTTTTTGTTGCTGGTTTCCTTTCTCTCTCGTCCCTTGCTGTGATCTCGCTTTATCCAGCCATTTTCCTTTCCCCTCCTTTCCTTTCTCTCTCGGGTCGTTTCGCCTCTTCTTATTATTCCTACTTTTACGAATTTCTCTTTTTCCATTTCCCTCTCTCTTCTCTTCACAAGTCCGTCTGGCAGCTTTTCTTCAGTGGTGCGCCTTGTGGCTCCTCTACCATTTAACCGTGGCTCCTTTATCTTTCTTTCGTGACCCCTATATCATTTATGCGTGACCTGTGGCTCCTTTTTCATTTCTGCGTCTCGTGTGGCTCTTTGAACTTTGTGGGCTCGTGGCTCCTTTATGTGTGTCTCTTGGCTCTTTTATCATTTGTGAGTGACTGGCTGCTTCTTTATCCTTTATACGTGGCTCCTTTGTCGTTGATCTGTTTCTGTGTTCACTTTACACTCCCTCTTGCAGGATGTAATTTTGTGGCTCCTTTAACCTTCACGTGTGCCTCGCGACTCCATTGTCCCTGGCCTGTGGCTCCTTTGTCCTCCATGCGTGGCTCGTGGCTCCTATATCTTTCAGCCGTCCCTGTGTCCGCCGGACTCTCCCTCCTGCGGGATGCAATTGTAGTGAGAGTTGGAGAAATGTCGAGAAACAATTATGCTCAGTTGAAGGTTGGGAAGAATAATGGAAGAAAGTGGACAAGCTTTTTCTTTTTGCTAATTGCTGTCGAGTCTCTCCTGGAAACCCGTTAATTCAGTATTCGTCTTCTTTCGTCTCGTCTCGATTAAGCTGGAGTCGTCATCACGAAGTTCTTGGGTAGAAGTGGCCACTACGTCTTCGTTTTACGTTTGCGCGTGCGTTGCTTTCCAAGAATGATAATATACGTTACAAGGAAAATGACGGAATTTTACATCAGATAACCTGTTCCTTAATGGAGATAGATCACCTAATCTGTCGGGAAGTTCTGTCAATGAATCCTGTCAGTACTTTAGGGGCTACAGGAATCACGTGACAAAGCCCACTGACCGCTTCTCATTTATTAAACGTTGCCAGTCCTATAATATATCAAACGACACACCTGTCCATCTGAAGCATGGCAATATCTGTCAGTTCGTCAGCAACGCTACAGATTCCATCTCCTTACCGTAAATTGAACGTAAACACCGCGGAGAATAAATGGAGCTGAGGTAAGGAAAGGTCTAAACATCATCCCAGCAATTTCTCCAAGATTATGGAAGCTTCTTTTACATTATGTAAATGAGGCAGTGTCGTCTACCGCAGCTGTGGTGTGGGTATCCCGTTCTCTCCGAGGAATTGAATTACAAACTTCATAGACTTGATATAAACATAGGCGCTGTAAACATTAAAATGCTTCTTTACGAGAAAGTTCATGTTTTATATTAAGAAGATGAACAGGAGGCAGCATTGGACGTTAATGTAAGAAATGTAAGAGATTTAACAACATTAAACACAACTAACAAAAGTAACACTCTTTCATTATCGAGGACATATTCCATAAGCAGCTAATTTTTCGACCCCTTTTATTTCCCATCCGTTTCTTTTGTACTCTCCTGAGAATACCTAGAGGGGAGATTCTAAATGCTTGAAAGATTGTTTACATGATATAAATTTTATCTCAAAGTTTTCGTGGCTATTCTACATCAATAATACCAGCCCTTGATGCTGCTAACCGGTTACTTTCTCTCCCTGTCTGGGTGTGTATGAGTGTTAGCATATCTTAGGAATGAATGGAGAGAATTTGGTAGACTTAATTGTCGAGTGCCTATCTCAATATGATCAACTTTAAGGAGAAATATTCTATAGCATATACACGCAAGAGCCTGTGTTGGTACATGGCCCTTTTAACCTGTAAGACAGGAACAGCAGCTGCGATAGTCTGTACAATCTTGTAATCTTCTCATATTCATTCACGAGATGAAAAATAAAAACCTCTACTCAAAATGTAATGAAACTTGAACAGAGTATTCAAATCGAGGTTAAACTCGTAGCTAAACCCTTTACTGCAGAACGAGGCAGTTGATTAAAGTTATATATACTTAATGTAGTCTCACCAGGAAATTAACCTCAAATTTTTCTTCAAAAGAAGAGAGGTAATGTCTACTGTGTTCGAATGTATGTATGTGTGTGTGTGTATATATATATATATACTATATATATTATATATATATATATATATATATATATATATATATATACACTTGAACTGCTGAATCGTGAATGAGTTACGCGTGCAGAAAATTTCCGCAACATTAGACTAAATACATCTACACATTGGCTCATCATAAGTGCATCAAACTCCCACGTAGATCCTTCACCTATCTCTCCCACACTCTTTCGCTTCCTGAATAATATGAATTTCATTTCCACTACCTCCTCCGTTCTAGTTATCCTTTTTTTATTCCGCCTAACTATTCAAAATCAAACAAGCTTTTCTGCTAACTTTTAGGACTAACCTAACCTAACCTAACCTAACAACCTAACCTAACCTAACCCAACCTAACATAGCCTAACCTTCATTGACCTATGCTAACTTCTGTACCAGTTTACTCATCTCCACATTTCTCTCTGTGTTTCCTTCTAGCACCAATGACAAGTGAATCATTCACCTCGTAAGCATCACACATTTATTGTTCACTCACATTCAACATTCACACTTCATTTGCATACAGGTGAGTTGAATGAACAGTATTTTCGTACATCCGTATCTTGCCTGCAACAGACTGTTTTCATCTGGTCTCCTGGTATAGTGGTTAGTATCGCACTGAAGACTTTTTCATCTGGTCTGCTGGTATAATGGTTAGTGTCGCGGCATGCCACTCACATGTCACGGGTTCGCGTCTCCCTCAGGCCGACGAAAAATCACTGGTTCTGTATCATGATCAGTTACTGCTGCAGCGCGGGGTCTGAGGTGGTAGGTTGAAACCAACATTCTTTGGAAGCTTGAATTTCAAGTCAATGGCCCCTCTGTGCTTGTTCCATGTGAATAGGTTTCATCTACTGAAATGATAATAAATGATGATAATACCATCACCTGGTAAAGTCACTCTCAGGTACCTAAACAAACCCACCTATTACCTTTTTTCACCATACAGGTAAACATTCTCTGCTCTGTCTTCTTGGATTATATTTCCCCACGTAGCCTTGCTCTTGCATGCATTTGCTTTCAACACTCTCCACTTGCAAACAGTCCTTTGGTGACGTCCATAATCACACTAATAGCCGCACTTGCTCGAGTTCCATTTACCCTGTCAACCTACTCTTCCTAACACTCAGCAGCACTGACTCTCTCTTTTCACAACTGCTTTCAAGCGCTTTCAACAGATTCAGCAGTTTACAGCCATCGTCATCTGTTACACTGCATGAGAAGTAAGCATTAAGTACCCACTGTCAGTTCATATTCCCTTTAAATATCCAACAAACTGGCTCCTACATATTCAACCCTTTCTCAGACTCTTATCAACGCTACATCTGCAAAATAATTGACCGACCATGAAGCTGCAACCATCCTTTGATCCCAATCCCACTTTTACCCCGAAACGAGTCACCCTCCCGGCTCTTGCAAGAAAAGGAGTAATCAGGGAAGATGCTCTTTTGGAGCGAATGAAGAAAACCAACAGGAATGTCGAGCGTGATAACATAAGGGGAGTAATTAAGGGAGAGATGGTGCTTATTCTGGCCACCTCCTCGACTCCAGTCGAAGGCCTGAGGCGGAGAAGAGGAAACCAAAGCCGGATCATAAAGATGAGGACTAATTAGGCGAGATGGCGCTGCTCAAGTCCTTATCGCCATCTCTTTCAAGCGATGCAGGAAGAGTGACGAAAAGCAGAGCGGGAACACGGATTTTTGAAAGGGATGCAACTGCATCGCGTGCACGAGGAAGAAGTTGAAGAGAGAGAGAGAGAGAGAGAGAGAGAGAGAGAGAGAGAGAGAGGATCACCCAAATTCCACTTCCCTCGAGGTGTTGACCCCAGAATGTGTTAACCTTTCACATCCCAGCGGAAGCAACCGACTGCACTTCACTGACTCACCGCTTAGGCGAAGCGGCTCAGTCTCCCTCATGAATAACCGATACGTCAGGGAAAGCTTAGGAGGCCTCTGGTGTTACTTGATGTCGTTACTTCACTTTGCCACTTGTTTACATGTTTAGCGACTCTGTGTCCCTGGGAGCATCACAAACAGCTTCTTCTCATCAGTATTCTAAGAGAAGCGGTTTTCATAATCACACTGAGTTTGACAAAGTTTCAAAGTGGCCTCCACAGGAACCAGAGTCCGACGCTGCTCACCTCTGCATTGGAGTTTAAACCCGAATTGATTCCCAAAGCACATTCATTTGCAGAGGATCACATTCATATTCACCGCGGGACGTGAAGAGCAATTTGAAAAATGAAAGGATTAATAATAATACCGTCAGTGAGCCTCCAATGTTAGGCGGAACGAGGAAGTGATTACTGCCGGTCTAAAACAGGTCCGATAGGAGCTAGCTTCCTCAATGACGATCGACACTTATGCCGGTCCAAAACGGATTTGATATGCGACTAATGCCAGTCCCAACGTTATCTGACTATTGCGGACTATTGCCTAGTCCAAACGGATCTGAATATGCGACTATGCCAGTCCAAAAACGGATCTGATATGCGACTATTTGCCAGTCCAAACGGATTGATAAGCGATATTGCCTCCAAACGATCTGATATGCGACTATTGCAGTCCAAACGGATCTGATATGCGACATTGCCAAGTTCCAAACGGATCTGATATGCGACTATTGCGGTCCAAACTGATCTGTATGCGACTATTCCGTCCAAATGGAATCTGTTATGCGACTATTGCCGTCCAAATGGATCTGAATATCGACTATTGCCGTCAAATGGATCTGTTATGCGACTATTGCCGGTCCAAATGGATCTGATATGCGACTATTGCCGGTCCAAATGGATCTGTTATGCGACTATTGCCGGTCCAAATGGATCTGATATGCGACTATTGCCGGTCCAAATGGATCTGTTATGCGACTATTGCCGTCCAATGGATCCTGTTATGCGGACTGCCGGTCCAAACGGATTGTATTGCGACTATTGCCGGTCCAAATGGATCTGATATGCGACTATTGCCGGTCCAAATGGATCTGTTATGCGACTATTGCCGGTCCAAACATATCTGATATGCGACTATTGCCGGTCCAAACGGATCTGATATGCGACTATTGTCAGTCCAAACGGATCTGATATGCGACTATTGCCAGTCCAAACTGATCTGATATGCGACTATTGTCAGTCCAAACGGATCTGATAAGCGACTATTGTCAGTCCAAACGGATCTGATATGCGACTATTGTCAGTCCAAACGGATCTGATAAGCGACTATTGTCAGTCCAAACGGATCTGATATGCGACTATTGTCAGTCCAAATGGATCCGATAAGCGACTATTGTCAGTCCAAACGGATCTGATATGCGACTATTGTCAGTCTAAATGGATCCGATAAGCGACTATTGTCAGTCCAAATGGATTTGCTATGCGACTATTGCCGGTCCAAACGGATCTGATATGCGACTATCGCCAGTCCAAACGGATCTGATAAGCGACTATTGCCAGTCGAAATGGATCCAATACAAGACTACTGCCAGTCCTAAAGCATCTCACATTCGACTATTGGCAGTCCCAACGGATCCGATACACGACCATTGCCAGTCCAAACAGGTCCAATACATGACAACGACCGAAAGTACCAGGGGGAATCAAGACGAACGCCAAAAGCAGACAAGACAACCGAAGGCGAAATAGATCTCCTCAGGCGTAGCGTGTAAAACACAGCCTATTACTTATCGAACTCTCTCTCTCTCTCTCTCTCTCTCTCTCTCTCTCTCTCTCTCTCATATCAGTTGTTTTCTAAGGCTCCGAGGCTCGAATATATCTCTCCCTTTACCTGCAACAAAGAGGAACATATCTGAGGTCGGGCGGAATCCCTGGGAAATTGGTTGTGTATCGCCTTTTACCTAGATATTGCCTAGATCGTAATGGGGGAGATTTACTTTCGACGCTCTCTCCTCTCTCTCTCTCTCTGTTTTGTTTTCAAGTTATTCATATAAGGTATCTTACTCCATTGCAGATTGTTACCATTTATTATCAAGGTTCTAAGAAGGATGACAGGAGAGATTCTCTCTCTCTCTCTCTCTCTCTCTCTCTCTCTCTCTCTCTCTCTATATATATATATATATATATATATATATATATATATATATATATATGTGTGTGTGTGTGTGTATGTGTGTTGATGCGGAGATATGTAATAAAAGTCTAGTATCTTTACGGAAAACGTTCAATAGTTGTAATCTTGCATTTTACATCTGAGAACCCGTACAGCTGTTTAAATACTTCGTCCCGTCCACACCACTTTCTGAAAAGTGTTTCCGTGGAGAGGTGCCCACTCGGTTCAGTTTACCCCCAAAAGCCGATTGTCACCTACAATCCGACCTTCTATCATAATGAGACTTAGGACGACATAGGATGACTACAAAGCTGCACTATAGTAGATTCACATCAACCGTGCATTTGACGTCTAGGCCAGTCCCTTACGACGCTCCTGATTGGCTGTTGATAAGCCAATTACAGGGCTGGAATCTCTCAGTCTCTCTCGAGAGTTCAGGAAAGGTGGAACGTACATCCTGCCTATGTGAACTCTCTCGAGAGACTGAGAGTTTCCAGCCCTGTGATTGGCCAAGACGTCAAATGCACGGTTGATGTGAATCGACTATAGAGCCATCTACTTCCTCGAGAGCCCAATCTATGAGGATATCACGTTCAGTTATTCCCTGAAATAAATCTTACGGAAGATTACTAGTCATTACATAACCACGGTTCAAGAGCCACCTAACATTACTCGAACGGGGGTTGAAAACGCTTCAGACTGATTGATTACAAGATATCGGGCGCTGTTGTCACGGGGGTATCTGTAATATGACTAAACTTGTCACATTAATAATTATCCTTGGACTGAACGCTGCCAGACATCTTCTAATCAGATAGAGATATGATGATTAGATCACAGGAAGATGCCATTCCCCTCTTTCTAGGAAGGGAAGTCCGGTCAAAGTGAATATGTCTACTCGAGTTGATTTAAGCGAGAACAGATTGGAATAGATATCGCTTAATTGCAATGAAGGAACACGACTTACACTGGGTGGTATTCATGAATTATACAAGTTTGACGCCAAGAACGAGGAAATATGAGATTGTGACTTTGAGGTCATTCAGAGCTGAAATGGAAATTAATGTGAAAGGTTTGAGAGGTGTAACAGGAGGAAAACCTCAAAGCAGTTGCTTTATGAAACAGTTATTAGAAGAGGGTGGGAAGTAAGATGGGGGAAAGAGAATACTCGTATGAAAGGAGGTACAGTAAAAGGAATGAAAGGGGTTGCAGCTAGGGTCCGATGGCACATTAGAAAGAACCTTAAGCAATGCCTACATTGCGTCGCATGAGGTGCACTGACGGCACTAACGCCCTACGGGCATTTTGCCTTAGTGACTGAGAAATTGTAAAGATCTGTCTTAAAGAATGAAGAATTATTAACACCTGACATAAAGAGAGAGAGAGAGAGCAGTTTGCAGAAATTGCCAACTCGAGGATCAACCATTTCAAACTGCCTTCCTCACCATTCACACCCAGAATGGAGAATTCTCTTCATCCTTCTGTGTTCCTTGACTCAGGTTACAAAAATCTCTTTGAGGAGAGTTTCGAGATGACGAGTCTACTTTCCTAGGGACGGTGCGTACCGTGCGCCCTAGATCTCGGACCATGGTACTTAATTGTACATATTTATGAAAGGGTCAGTGGTATAGATACACACAGAGAGAGAGAGAGCGTTTGTGCATAATAAATAAATAAATAAATATTATATATATATATATATTATATCTATATATACATAAAATGCACACACATACAAAATGTATTCACATATATACATAATACACATACATAGTGTATATATATACATACATATATATATATATATATATATATATATATATATATATATATATATATTACAACATGGATAAATTAGCGCCATATTGGTAACACTGCCTAAACGAAATAAAGCTGAAACTATTCCAAAGGTCCACATTCGTATTCAACTTCGCAGAAGCAAAAGTATGAGCCGAACAGTTAAGTATTTCCAGGTAAACATTTAGATATATATTCTACAGCTGAAAAACCAGGCGTGTTTGAGAGAGAGAGAGAGAGAGAGAGAGAGAGAGAGAGAGAGAGGGGGGGGGGTGGGGGGGGGGGGGGGTTAAAGTTAAAGCTCGCGTATTCTCATTCGAAAGGAAAACAAGATCAAAAGACGACATAGAGAGAGAGAGAGAGAGAGAGAGAGAGTGTGTCTCAGACTGAAACTTTTTCAGAACGGCTTTGAAAATTATTGTGCGAATTCATCCCCATCTACTTTCAATTAAGGTAAAATGCAGCTTTGTTGAAGCCTTCCCCGAAGAAGAAAAGGAGGAGGAGGAGGAGGAGGAGGAGAGGAGGAGGAGGAGGAGGAGGAGGAGAAGGAGCTCTAATGAAAAGTAGCACCCTTGAAGTTTCTGCATTTGTTCTTTATTGAAGAAAGATGGACTGTTTCTCAGGGCATTTTCTTTTTCTTTTCCATTTCGAAGAAAGGCAATGGGCAAAACGCACCACTTTTTAAAGTGCGGTATTGAATAAAAATGAAAAAAATTGAAAATTATAAAGCAAAAGAACACTAATTACGGATAACACCTATATATATATATATATATATATATATATATATATATATATATATATATATTTTTATATACATATATATGTATGCATGTATGTATATATGTATGTATGTACGTATGCATGTATGTATGTGTATATTATATATATATATATATATATATATATATGATATACTATAAATATATATATATATATATATATATATCATATATATATACATACATATATATTATATATATATAGATATATATATATATATATATATATATATAGTATATATTAATATATATATAATCACTGACCCCTTCTTAAGCATGCACAATGAACTACCATGAAGTTCCCTAGGGAAGTGACTTGCCATCTCAGACCTATGTCAAAAAGAAGTTTGTTATTCGAGTCGTGGAACACAGAAGAATGAAGAGAATTCCATAATCTGCTGCTTTACCTGTTTGATCCTCCACACACTACATTCGCGAGTTTCTTTTGTTTTGTTCTTTTCTTTTATGTCATGTTTTTTATAATTCCTCATTCTGAATGTCCGATTTTTGCGCAATCCTTCAATCTCAACGTCAGAGGTTTGTCAAAACTACTGCTTACTACCCTCAAGCAATTAACTTTTTCATTCATAATTGACTTACATCTTTATCTATTTATTGAGTTATTTATTCATTTATCTATTTATTTCTCATTTTCCTACAGCCGGTCTCTTCTTTCTGCATTTCCTACTACGCTATATTCTTTGGACGCTCGAATTCAAAGTCAATGGCTTCATTGGGTTTGTTCTATACAAATAGGCTTCATCTTATGAATAATAATAATAATAATAATAATAATAATAATAATAATAATAATAATAATAATAATAAAGAATCAAATCCACAGTTATGTCGACGTACATATATTTGAATTTAAAACTTTAAGGATAGCTATCCTTAAAGTTTTAAATTTAAATATATGTACAATTACATAACTGTGGATTTCTTTCTCCATTTGAATGCTCGTGTTACTATGAGGAATTTATAATAATAAATAAATAATAATAATAATAATAATAATAATAATAATAATAATATAATAATAATAATAATAATAATAATAATAAAAGCGTCAAATTTCTATCTACAATTTCTGTCATACTACGTGCCTTTCCTGCTAAATTATTCTAGTTTGTAGACCCTAATTGAATATAGTATTCCCTTGAACTGTAGTACCTTTTCTACAAAAAGGGAATGGTACCTTTCCTTGATCTAATCTTCACATCTCAATCTAATTAGTAGAGGCCTAGCACCGTTCAGGCCACGGATAATTACTCAAGTGACGAGTTCAGTCATATTACATATGCCTCGGTGATAACAGCGCCAGATATATGTAATTATATTCAATCTATCTGGAATCTGTTCCAACTCATCTAGGAACGTCAAATATCTCTCCAGATATATGTAATTATAATAATTCTATTTGGAATCTGTTCCAACTCTTCTAGTAACGTCAAATGTCTCTTGAACCGTGGTTATGTAATAATTGGCGGTTTAACATAAGGTTTCATTCGGGGAATAACTCGACATGATTATCGTCAGTGCGTTGCCTCTCGAGGTAGATGGCTAAGTGGTGCTTTGTAGTGTCATCCTCGTTCAAATGACACTCGAATTACGGGATATAAACTAGACACACACACACCAAACTTGAAGCCCACTCCTCCGGCGGACACTTTTCCAGCGGAGACACTTTTCCACGAAAGTGGCACAAAAAGGACGAAGTGTTGAACCAGCTGTATGAGGTCTCAGGTGTGAAATGGATTTTAGGGTCTTCAGGGGTTTAAAACTTACCCGGTATTGTTGACACTCCAAGAGGGGGAGGTGGGGAGGGGGGGGGTGCGGGGGATGCACACATAAAACATCAAGCTTGACCACAAAAATAATTAAGGTTGGGTCTTCGGGAACTTATTTTCCTTTGAGTAATGTATGTATACACACACACATCCATATTATATATATATATATATCATATATATATATATATCTATTTATTTATATACATATATATATATATATATATATCTATAGTGTACATTATATATATATATATATATATATATATATATATATAAAGAAGCATATATAATATAAATGCATATAATCTATTTATATACTATACCTATCCATCTATATATATATATATATATATATATGATATATATAATATAAATATAAATCATATATGTATATTAGATCAAATGCATATTTGTATATTATATATACATACACATATATAATATATATATATATATATATATATATACATATATATATATATATATATATATATATATAATATATATAAAAAAGCGAATACCACAGAGGGGAAAACGATAGGCAGAAATACAAGCGCTTTCGTCTCTATCAAGACATCGTCGAGGAACGATTATCATACTAAAGACGAAGTCACGTGCATCTACTGTGATTTTTTAAAGCATATATATATATATATATATATATATATATATATATATATATATATATATCTAAAATATACGCCAACACATGTACATGCAGACTAGAACCTTCCGTTTAAAATGGGCATCAAATGTATCACATTCCGTTCTGTAGAGAAAAAGCAGTTTTAATTTCCCGCTCGGAATAATAAACGCAGCATTAGCCGACACGACTCGAATAAATGATCAGCTATAATATTATTCAGATTCAGTTTAACTCAACCTGATTTCCATCTCTTATTTTGTTCATTTAATTAAAAAATTAAAAAAATTTTTTTACAATGTAGGTGTTTGTGGAGGTGAGTGATCGCAGTGTGTGCGTGCGATGGTTTCCCACACTCTTCCAGAAAGGGCGTGAATAATAAGCACTTTGAAGAATGCATACCTCAGCCAAGGGTATTCGGCATTAGTTACTTAACTAAAAAATTTACTTTTGGTATGATACTACTGAATGATTACGAGTATATTCTAGTCCTTCGTATAAATTGTATATGTAATTTACAAAAGCCAACATTTCGTGAATTCAAGCGTCGATTACCTCCAAACGTTAATTACATCGAAAAGGACGACTAGTGAATGCATCTTGCAAGTTTCATCGAATTCCGCTCACCTGTTCTCGAGGTATGTTACTCAATAACGAAAAAAAACAGACACACACACGCATACATACGCACACAAACAAGGTAGAGAGAAATTATCTTCCTTTTAGCTTCATCGCATGAAATTATCAATTTAAAAAGACACTGGAAGTGTTCATACAGGATTAATTATTTAATATCAGCAAACTTATAAAATTGGAATCATATATATATATATATATATATATATATATATATATATATATATATATATATATATATATATGTGTGTGTGTGTGTGTGTGTGTGTGTGTTTGTGTTTGTGTCTGTGTCTGTGTGTGTATATATATAGTACATATACTAATATATAATATATTATATATAATTATATTATATATATAATATAATATAAATTTATATTATTAGATATAAAAACTATAGCATATATACATATACATATTAATATATGTGTACGTGTGGGCGCATGAGGGTTTCCTTTACGAAGTATCCAATAATGCAAATTTATTCGTTTCGGGCAAAAAACTACGTGGCTCGCAGCTGCACTAGACGACACCGCCTCATTTACATAGACTGAGACGGACGTCGGTAATCTTGGGGGAGGAAATTGCTGTATCCAACTCACTTTCATTTTCATATTATTTCTGTCCTTTCACGTCTGAATTTCAAAAGCAATAAGGGGGATTTCAGGCCCTTTTAGACATGCATATCAACCATCCGTATTTGCTGTTTTCATTCGGCGAATAACATACTCAGGTTTGAAGGTTGCTAAAGCTTTTTCTTTTTATTGTTTGTTTATTTACTTCCTGCTTAACGATAAACGTTATTGGGTTTCTATAAGTGAATTCACTAGAAAAACACTTATATATTTCTTTACTTCATTGACTATCGAAGGCATCATGTACGTTTTATCCGGTCAATTTACGTTAAAAGTCTTAAGGTTGTCTTATTTTTTACAAATCAATTGACAACTGAAAAAAAATTAAAATTCCTCAGAGGAAAATCTCGAGTCCATTCACGCTCAAGATCTCAGACATTTCATAGCGCGACTGAAAACAGTAACTGAAACAAAAACAATCGTTTTTAAACAAAAAACATAACATATATATATATATATATACTTGTATATATATATATATATATATATATATATATATATATACATTTATATATACTACATATATATATATATATATATATATATATATATGTATATACGTATATATAATATACATATACGTATATATACACATTTATATATATATACATATAATATATATATATATATATATATATATATATATATATACAAACACACATTTTTACATATATATTTATTACACTATAACATATATATATATATATATATGAATATATTATATACTTATATTATATATATATATACATCTTACCCCCCTTTTTAATAAACTACACAAATTGGAAACCCTTACCTGTTGTCAATGGTGCCCTCTGTCTGCAACCATGTCGTTAGGCTATTAAGATCTCGTAAGTATAAAAATATACTATTTATTACCCAAAGCAGTTGAATATAAAATAGAACAAAATGATTAACAAGTCATAATGACAGAAAACCCAAATCTGCCCGTAAAGAAACTAGTAAGTTAACATTCTACCCACCTGACTAAGAATTCACTCCCAGACTCAAAATGTCAATAAGTTCTTCATATTAGTCAGGTTAGAGATTCCCGTCTCTAGTACCATGGAATATAACCCATCTGTAATAAAAATAATAATGGATAAAAGATACACTTCACACATCACTCTCTTTCAAAGTATTTACGTAAAAGAAGGTATGTCACACTTCTCTTTCAAAGGTAACAGTTTTCTAAGTCTTACAAAATATGTGTCATACCTTTACGATGGGGGCTTTCTCTCCCGACACTCGGCGTGTACCACCTGACCTCTTTGATCTCACCATAAAGAATGTGGCTTTCGCAAGTGCCTTGGACTATTAGGCCTGAATACATATCCATATGTATTCTCTGAAAAGGTCTACTCGGTATAGGATACGATCCTAATTTGCATGAAGTTGTCCTTGCAGGCTTACATGCGTTGCACACCGCACAATTCCTTACGATATTTTCCACATCTTTTTTTCCCCCATATTTTTCCAAATGTATTTAGCACGAACCTCATCATACGTTTTTTCTATTCCCAAGTGTGTACTACCGAACCTGCAATGAACTATATCCAAAACCACTGGAATTAGGACCTTCGGAATTACGATCTGTGTCGTATCTCCTTTACTTTCACTGGTTCTCAACTTATATTTAATTTTCCTAACCAATAGATTACCTTCTAACTCCAAACCCGAAAAAGGCAACTTATAACGTTTCCTGACTAATTCCCCTCTCAGAAACGCTTTTGCATCTGCTAAAATCTCATCTTCATCTTGCCTTTGCTCTATGAGAGGTATATCCCTTTGTATAGCCTCGCTAGTGACTTGCACGACTTGGAAACCTTCCGTGTCGTGAAAACTCCTGCTGAGAGCATCAGCAACCACGTTAAATTTGCCCTCTAAATATTTGAGCTTTGCATCAAAATCTCTGATACTTAAAAACCATCGAGCTCTTTTAGGCGACAAATCGGGTTTATTAAAAAGATCTAGTAATGGTTTGTGGTCTGTAAGAACTTCTACTTTATTCCCCTTCAGTAACATTTTAAAATGAAATAAGCTCGACACTATTGCAAAGGCTTCTTTATCTATTTCCCATCGAACTTTTGCATAAGGCAAGCACCTATACCTTCCTGGCTTGCATCAGTCACTAATGTAAAAGGTTCGCTAAAATCTGGAAACTTCAAAACAGGGGGATTCATTAGCGCGTCTTTGAGCTTTTGAAAACTCTCCGCCTGGGGTTCATTCCATTGAAATTGAACGTCTTCCCGCAATACATCGGTTAGGGGAGCTGCTATATTAGAGAACCCTTTCACAAACCTCCTGAAGAAACCGGCGATACCCAGGAATGACTTAATCTCTTTCTTTGATCTGGGGGTGCGAAAATTCGCTATTGCTTTGACTTTATCGTCATTTACTCTAACCCCTTCCTTAAATATGACGTGACCTAGATATGTGATCTGCTTTTTCAAGAACGAGCACTTGGCTAGCTTAATTTTCAACCCCGCTAATCTAAGCCTCCTAAGAATCTTCTGTAAGTACTTCCAGGTGTTGCGCGATCGTGTCCGTTGCGACCAGGATGTCATCCGTATACACAAAAACATTTTTGCCCAATAACCCGTGCAAAACTGTGTTCACCAACCTGGTAAAGGTCATTGGACTGCCCGATAAACCGAAAGGCATTCGCGTAAATTCATAGTGTCCCTTGGGCACTAAAAAGCGGTATTTTCCTTGCTACTCTCACTAAGAGGGACCTGTAAGAAACCCTGCGCCAAATCAATTGAGCTATAAATATTATGTCCCACAATTTCGACAAAAAGATCTGGTATGCACGCGACTGGGTAGTAGTCAGTGATCGTCTTCTCATTTAAACGTGTAAAATCGACGCATACACGGACCGAACCGTCTTTCTTAGGCACCGCTAAAAAGGGAAAGTTGTAAGGAGACACGCTGGGTCTAATGATTCCTTCTTCTTCCCATCTATTAACCTCTTTCTCTACCTGTTCTCTGATTTTGAAAGGTATGCGATATGCAGGAATATAAATAGGTTTTGTGCCACTCTCCAAATTTACCTTATGCTCTAACACATTAGTCAACCCCAATTTATCACCTTGTAAGGCTACCGTATCCCCAAATTCTGCCAAGAGCCCGCTTATCGCTTCAACGTGTTCGCTATAATCCGCATTAGCTAAATGTTCTCTAAATGTTCGTTTCCTTGACTGCATTTCTGCCTCCGAAAACTCAGGTTTCCCCTCTACGATAGCCACTGAACCACTATCACAACTCCAATCTTGGAAATCCAATATATGTGTTCTTCTGGTATCTCCTGACTGTATCATTACAGTTTAGCAACTCTAACCACGTAAACCCATCCTTGGATACACTGTTCATCGATGCCGTGCTAACAACCCCTCTAAGCTTTTCGCTATTTTCAATAACAAACACATCTGTGGGTTTTCTCATTTCCTTCAATTTAACTTTTACCATAGTCTTCGAACCAGGTAGTAACATAATATCTTCGGATAAAATACCTCTATATTTGTGGTTAGTACCTCCCTTTTCCACCGCCCCATACACATTGCCACCCTCAATATCATCCCCAGCATTGTTAGTATCAGAAATAACATCAATATTAGTATCAACATCACCATCCAAAGTATCTTCACCACCACTGTTATCACTGTGAACTCAGATAGAACCCCCCGTTTTTTTTCCCAAAAAACCCCGTAATCATTTCCCATATCAGCAACATGGGTTTTAATATTACCTTTCTCCATAACACTCGTATCACCGCCATTAATATCACCAAGGACATCTCTTTCAATAACCTCCATGTCCTCAGTTCTATTCACGTCCTCATAAGGCAGAAAAACAGCCGGTATCCCGACTGTTATCCCATTAACACCCGCATGGATTGAAATCTTGTGTCTTCTACAAGCAGGATGACCCAACAAGATTTTATTACCTAACGCAATTCCTTTTATTACCAAAAAAGGTTCTGTTAACACTCTGTCACCGAGAGTAAACTGTATTTGAACACAACCCAGGGTATTTAATCTATGGGCTTGCACATCACACACCGTCTCCGTTGAGGGTTGCAAAGGGTAATTGGAAAACATGGATTGATACAAATTATAGTCCATTAGATTTATTGATACCCCCGAGTCTATAAATATCGGGATAACTATAGGCCTGGACTCTGGGGCGTCCCCCACGAGACTACAATGGCATTTACCAATCACCTGTACCCTTTTTGTTGATCGGTCTTCCAAAAATTTCGCCCTCTGGTTTGACCTGCCTGGGAAGTACTCACATTATAATTACCAGAACCTTGAGGTGTAGGTCTCGCATCTCTCCGCATCTGAGACGGACAAGACTGCCAATAATGTTCGGTACTCTTACACATTCCACAATATTTAACCCTACACAATTTCTTTGGATGGCCTGGTCTATTGCAGTTGAAACAGCGCAACTGCTGTTCCTTTTGATCGATCGATCTTTTGTTATATTCAAATCTTGCGCACAGACGGGGAGGAGAAAATTCTGTGTCTCTTTGCACTCTATCCCTCGGGCCTGTCCCATTAAAAATTGTGCTATCTTCAGTGGGACATTTAGACATGTTTCTCAATTTGGGCATAAAGTAATTCTTCGTCTGAAGTAGGTTCAATCTTTTCATCAAAGCTATTCACTATCGCATCCGGTACATTGTGCAAGAGCAGGGAAAAATAGATCAGTTTATGAATGTTCTCAAGAGAGACATTACTCCCAGTAACCCATTTAGATGTTTTATATTTTCCTACCCAATCCACCACTGCGTCAAAAAGTTTTGAACTATGTTCTACGAGGCTATAAGTGCCCTTCCGTAGTTTATAAAGACCCTGAAGGTCCCTCACCATATCCTTTGAGCCATAAGCTGTTTTCAAAAATGCTTGCAAGTCCGTCCAGGTACGACATTTTGTAAATTGGAAACTCCGGCAACGATGGGAGAGGTCTCACCTATTGAAATCTAGCCATGCTTTCGCTTCTCTAAATGCCTCTATATCATCCGATATATTCTTTCCCGCTAAATAATTATTAACTCCTCCAATAAAAATTTGGATAGGCTGTGATAAAACGCCATCTACCATCCCTCTGAATGGACTCACGCCTGCACTCACGTCCGTTACATGATGTAGTAGCGTTGTGGTACTCTTAGTATCCTCCATCTTTCTCTCTTTCCGAAAGCTCTTTTGTTCTATAAGATTCCCTGATCTCAATAACATCAATGTATTTATATACACAAAACTCAGTCCAGAAAAATTAACACAAATTTTCCCCCAATAATGGATAACACAAGGCAAACGCGGCCCACGCCCAGTATATTATCCCAGGAAAGCAACAACAATAAAAAAATAGGGAGGGAATAGAAAAAGAAAAAATGCAAAATGCATACTAAGCGCTACACCTCGGCGACTTTCTCTCTCTCTCTCTCTCTCTCTCAGGGCGTGACTCACAACAAAAACTTCGCTCGAATAAATTCGCCACAAACAAACAAAAGGAATATAAACAACAAAAAAAAAGCAAAAAAAAAGATATAAAAGATAAAAAGAAGGAAATAAGAAAGAAAACTTGAAAATACAATCACATCTTCATATGACTGGAAACCAAATTCGTATACGCACCGCAAATATGCATGAACTATTTACTACAGTTGCGAAATACTTTAATACTTCGAAAATTAAATTTTTCCCCTTCATGTTTTAAAACACTGTTATTCAAGAATCCCAAGACGACTGACACTGACTTAGCCCGAGAGACGGACTGCTTCTCCTTGTCCAACCCATTGAATCAGCAAAAAGAGCCCCGAGTTGCTTGTGACATGATTGTAAACCCTTTTCCTACCAAAAAAAAATACATCTATGTCTAACTGGTCACCAGTCACTTCGTTAGTGTACCTACAGCTTATAAAATATATAAAAAGCCTCTTAAACCACCTGCCACCACTCTTACCCCCCCCCCCTTTTTTATTAAACTACACAAATTGGAAACCCTTACCTGTTGTCAATGGTGCCCTCTGCCTGCAACCATGTCGTTAGGCTATTAAGATCTTATAAGTATAAAAATATACTATTTATTACCCAAAGCAGTGAATATAAAATAGAACAAAATGATTAACAAGTCATAATGACAGAAAACCCAAATCTGCCCATAAAGAAACTAGTAGGTTAACATTCTACCCTCCTGACTAAGAATTCACTCCCAGACCCGAAATGTCAATAAGTTCATCATATTAGTCAGGCAAGAGATTCCTGTTTCTAGTACCATGGAATATAACCCATCAGTAATAAAGATAATAATGAATAAAAGATATACTTCACACATCACTCTCTTTCAAAGTATTTACGTAAAAGAAGGTATTTCACACTTCTCTCTCTTTCAAATGTAACGGTTTTCTAAGTCTTACAAAATATGTGTCATACCTTTACGATGGGAGGCTTTTACTATTAGGCCTGTAACATCCGTGCAAACAAATGTACATACTTGACTACAAGACAAGCAATCTCTCGGTTAAACGCTTACGTACTCAAATTCCTTTACTCAAGTAAGCTGCCCTTACAGCCTGTCTCCAAGCAAGACATGATATGTGATTTTCACTAACATTACACACTTGAAAGATATATATATATATATATATATATATATATAATATATATATATATATATATATATATATATATATGGGACTAATCAACAAACGACCATGTGTCTCACAAACGAATATCTGACTCACACCGGGGTCGAACCCAGGCCTCTCAAATGAAATGAAATGAAATGAAAGGGCTCCACCAACTGAGCAACACAGTAGGTTATCATCTCATTCCAGGACCCGGGTTCGACTCCGGTGTGAGTCGACAATTTGTGTGTGTGTGTGTGTGCGTGTGTGAGTATGTGTGAGTGTGTATAAATATAAATATATATATATATATATATATATATATATATATATATATATATATATATACTTAGGGTTTTTAATAAAACTTTTTTGTTTTCAGTCGTTCTTTTCAATCGCGCTATGAAATCAAAATTGATTTTGTTGTTTGCAGGCATTGTTTTGAATCGCGCTAAGAAATGTCTATGATATCTTGAGATTGAATCGACTCGAGAATGTCCCCCGAGGACTTTTATTTTATGTTTTTTTCTTATAGTTGTAAATTAATTTGTAAATCAAGGAAAACCATAAGACTTCTATCGTAAACTGACCAGAAAAAAATTTACATGATGCCTTCGATAGTAAATGAGGTAAAGTAATAAATAAGTGTTTTTGTCTTGAATTCACTAATAAAAGCCCAATAACATTTACCGTTAAGTTGGAAGAAAAGAAACAAACAATAAAAACAAACTCTAGCAACCTTCAAACGTGGGTATGTTATCGTAGAATTAAAATAGCAAATACGGATAATTGAAATGCAAGTCTAAAAGGACTGAAATGCCCCTTATTGTTATTGTAATTCAGACGTGAAAGGATAAAAATAATATGAAAATACACACACACATACATACATACATACATATATATATATATATATATATATATATATATATATATATATATATATATATATATATATATATATATATATATATATCTCAAAAAATCACCATAACGTGACTGGAAAATCTTCAAGTAATCAAAGTCCACAATTATGTATTTTTAATACACATTTTACATAATTGTGGACTTTGGATTTACTTGAATATAATATCTATATATAGATTATATCTATAATAATATATATATATATATATATATTAGATAGATAGATAGATAGATAGATAGATAGATAAGATAGATAGAATATGATAGATAGATAGATATACATTATATATGTATATTTATATATATATATATATATATATATAATATATTGTGCATTCGATTTAATGCAATTGCAAAGAGATCTAAGACTAAAACGGAAGCAGCCACTCGGTCCCTCCGCTAACCGGCACTTGCATTTCGAAAAGCGATTTTGTTTGGTTAGCTTATGCAGCCATTATTGACTCCGTAAGCGAACTTGGAGGGAAGTTACCGTCCTCGCCCGTCTGTCTCTCTGTCTGTCTGCCTTCCCATCTAGTCTGCCTGTCTGCCGGCCTGTCTGCCTGCCTGTCTGTCCTGCTGCCTGTCATTGTTCGCTGGAAGGCCACGTCGAGAACTCACGAACAAAACTGCGGTGAGAACTGGAGACGCTCTCAAGGTTGCTATGGATGATTTAGTCTTACAACAACAACAAAAATAAATAAATAAATAAATAAATAAATAAATAAATAAAGATAAAAAAATTTTAAAAAACGAGCTGATTTCGATCAAAAGTTCATCATCTTGGGAAGATCACTTTATACGGACGTCTCCCAGGATACATTCAATTCCGTTCACTGATCTTCCGATATCCTAACACCAATATACTACATACATCATACATATTATATATATATATATATATATAATATATATAAATATATATATATATATATATATATATATATATTATATATTATATAGATATATATATATATATATATATATATACCATATATATATATATATATATATATATATGTATATATATATATATATATATATATATATATATATATATATATATATATATATATGATATATTATATATATATATATATATCATATATATATATATCATAATATATTATATATATTATATATCATATATATATATATATATATATTATATATATATAATATATAATATATATATATATATATATATATATATATATATATCATAAAATGAAACATGGAAAAAAATGTCAGTTATTTTTTCAAGTGATCCACTACTTTTTTTTTAATATTTCAGCGACCAATTAAAGAGCCTGATGGCTTCCCTTACAACTCAAACCTCGATCAACTATCGGAAGGCAACCGTATCGAAGGGGTCATGTAATTGTGTTCATTCATATTCATCAGGATTCATCCTTCCCCAAAATAAAAATAAAAATAAAAACTTCCGTCGCAACATATACTGACAGACAGACAGACACGCGTGTCAAATCATAGCCAACCGTTCCAACTTCCCAACGTAACCAGGACCCCCTTGGCGTTCCTCCCCCTCCCCACACCTTGTTGACTTATGATAAATTGAGTGGTTCCAACTTGTGATCTCGCTGGCAGAGTAAAAATCCCGCCCTGATATTTACATCCTGATTAATTTATACATAAAAGGAATTGCTGATGGATAACGTCAGTGGCCCATAGTTTAATTATTCAGCGTAATGAGCAGATTCCAAGTTTTACATTGTTAAATGGTTATGGCTTTTGTGCACCAACGAACTCTTTCTCGTTCAGCAAATGGGCTGTTGATATCTGATGCAGTTTTTCCTCCTCCTCAAACAAGGTATATGAGGAACGTTCTCCATTAGATTGCTTGTCAGCAGGCAAAGGAAAATACCTAAAGCACAGGTATCCAATATGCATCCACCGCGATTTTTTCCAGTGCCAGTAAAAATGTTCTGTGAGAGTCACTGCTTGAATTTTTCAGCTGCTTTTTTTTTTTTTTAAGTTACAGCCACTCGTCGAATGAAGGGGTTTACCAGCCGCTATTTTTTTCCTCTCTTTTTTTTTATCGAGGGTTTGGTCCTAAATGAATGAGAACTTCCCATTCTTCTTCCTGAAAACATTGGGGATGATATGACAGAATTTAGATAAACGTACCCCTAGAGCTATAACTAACTATCAAAAGATTTTCAGGTATTCAAAGCATCAGAAACATCTACAAATGTCCGTGACCTTGGCGGGTGTATACACACACACACACACACACACACACACACACACACACACACACACACACACACACACCACTAAAGCCGGTGCGTCACACGAAAGAGAACAAGTATTGACTACTCTTGGTTCAAAGTGAGGCGTCAAGGTGGGGAAAAAGACGCCAGCAGAAGCCATCTAATGTTGCAACGCTTTGAAGCTGCGAAGACAATACGCTGTTACCCAGGAGTAATTTGACACTGGTAAAGACAACAGAATTGTAAAGATCACTGTTGTAAAAAAAAAAAAAAAAAAAAAAAAGATTTTTTTTTTTATTTTTTTTTTTTTTTTTTTTTTTTTTTCTTAACGCAAGACCTATGAACAGGGATTTCCAACAGTTTCATAAGATGCATAACTTTTGTGCGCTTGTATTTTTATAATGGGGTGGTGGGAGGGCGTAAAATTAATATCAACTATTAAATTTTTTAATAATGGTAGGACCTGTGAGACGGCCATTCCCGCAGTTTCATAATATCGACCTCTTTTGTGCTTTTATTTTTTATTTTATTTATTTATTTATTTTTATTTTTAAGCAGTATTATTCTAAACGCAGGGCCTGTGATACAGGGTTCCTAACAGTTTCATAAGATCAATTTTGTGCACTTTTTTTTGCGTAAAAATAATGAGTAACAATTTTCCAAAGCGAGGATCTTAATAATGCCGTGTCCAGTCAAGAACTAAGTAAGATGATGTACGCCAAAATAGAAAAAAAAAAAAGATAGGAAAACTTAGGAAAAAAGAACAGTAACTTTAACTCACAATAAAACACAGACCTACGCATGGATGAGAAAAAAATTGAACGATCTTATTCAACAAACATCCTCATTATGAAAATCTAAGAAGCTTTTATTTTCGAAAATGGAAACATTGAGATAAAAACAGCTCGCTCCTACAGGTGATTCCAGGAATTCAGTGATCTTTCAGGCACTGATGACGAGGGTGGAGATTACCTATGGGAAATACAGTCCACATTTCACTTAACTAAAATCTTCAACCAGCTCTGTCAATTTCACTCATCTAGTTATGTTTGAATTTTATTGCGCGAAGAAGTGAGTTAGTGAAAAGTGGAGTGCATTTTCCTTAGGGTTTTCCAGCTTCGTATTTGGTTGTCTAGTAAACTTTTAGTGAAATGTAGAAGACAAAACAGGAAAACTCTAAGGAATACTACCTCCACGTTTCACTAACTAAATTGATTTACAAGGGAAGAGGAGACTGGGAAAATCTAAGGAAAAATGGCATTGATATTTCACTAACTAATTGATAAGACAACCCAAGACGGGACCGTAAAAGTCTACGGAAATTAAAATCTACGTTTCACTAACTCATTTCTTCGACAAGAAAATAGAAACATAACTTGCTGAGTATATTGCAAGTTCGATGCAATTCTAAAATGAATTCATTTTGCTGTTATCCTGGATGGGACAGGTACACTAGTTTAATCACACTTGTAATCAAATT
>NC_087220.1:54478250-54483250 GCF_015104395.2 Macrobrachium nipponense
CTTCTTCGATTCTCTCTATCATAATCGATTCTCTCTCTCTCTCTCTCTCTCGTCTTCGCTCCTCTCCTCTCTCATCTCTCTCTCTCTTCTTCAATTCTCTCTATTGTACTCGATTCTCTCTCTCTCTCGCTCTCTGATACTCGGTTCTCTCTTTCTCTCAATTATCTCTTATTCGATTCCCTCTATCATACTCGATTCTCTCTCTCTCTCTCTCTCTAAGACGGAGGACGCCTTCCCTGGGCCAGGAATTCGTTACCGGATTCACGTCCAGGTCCTTCATAAATGACATTCCCCGTGAGGTGTTGTAAATGACTTGGATTTTCTTCCCCCTCCCTCCCCTCCCCTCCCATCCACCATCTGTCGATTACCCCCCACTCCAACCCCTTCCCCCCCCCCCCCCCCCGACCTTTGGCGGGAAATAAAGTAACCCTTCCCCCCCCTTCCCCCCCCCCCGACCTTTGGGGAAAATAGAGAAATTATCAAGGGACGACTGGAGTTCCTATTTGAAGCTTTACAGAGGAACCTTTGAAAAGAGCAGAGTCACTCCTCGTCTTGGCGTATTTGCTACCTGAGAAGTGTTAATTTGATTTGACTTCATGGCAGGTATGGAGAGAGAGAGAGAGAGAGAGAGAGAGAGAGAGAGAGAGAGAGAGAGAGAGAGTCTTTTAAGAGATCTCGTACTCCAGACGTAAGTCATTTTAGGGGGGGGAATGGACCCAAATGCAGGTTATCTCCCTAACTGCAAAACTGATTAAGGGTCGATAGTATCCCTGTTGTACCATCCGTCCCTGTATGAAAGTGCGACTTATAATTATAACTCTCTTAATTGCATAGTTGTTACACACCTGTAGGCACTGTGATCTCTTCTCGTACGTGGATAAATGAACTACATCTCAACACTATCGGTTAAGGGAAGGAAACAGAATTAGTGGGCCGTTTCAGACCCCAAATATAATGTCTTCTTATATTTGCATTGTGACAATACTCACAATTAAAAATCATTAAAATAACATGTACAAGCATCGTACAATTGCCTCTGAATACGGATATCAGTGACGCCTCATACCGGTTTTCTAGTCATGATAACAGAGAAATGGAGGAATATGTTTATGAAATAACTGCTTAGGATGAAATAACTGCTTATTTTAGGGGTAAGTGGCCAACTGGAACGGGGAGCTGCCAGGCCAGTGCTTAGTTCTGAACTGTTATCCAGTTATACTTAAACTCAGTTAAAGTCAGTTCTCAAACAAAATGAATAGGCAATTTCAAATCCCTCCAAAATAATGTCGATTAACACAAGTCAATTGACCTTTTTCATATATCAAAATACCCGCAGCCGAAACTCATTAAAATAACACGAATACACGTGATAAACATCTCATACGCTGCGTTTGAATACGGTAAACGGGTATCAGCGCCCTTCCATACCTGTATTGGACGAGTAAACCTTTAAACATCGTGAAATGGGAACTTGGCGCGCCAAAATATCCGTTACAAAATTGGGGATGGAAATGATGAACAAAAATCAAGTGGCAGGCAGCGTTTCAATGCACGCCCGTCGACAGACCAATACCAGAACGAGTAATTTTGTGTTTCTATTGACGCTGGCCCTAAATACTTTTTTGGACGCTGGTCTTTGTCATTATTAAATGCCTATCAACGTGTCATTAAGAGTGAAGGCGGAGTGCAATACTACCATGAAACAAGTCTTCTATCTTAATACCTTACTTGTATTTCTGTGTATTTATTTATTAATCTGTAAATTTATTTTTCCTGATAACTCATTATTTCTGTATTTCTCTTTACCTTCTGTTACTTCTTTCAAATGAACGCTATATTCTTTAAAAGTTAGCATTTCATGTCAATGGCCCCTTTGGTGGGCTTCTTCCATATGAATAGGTTCCATCTTCTGAAAATAATAATAATAATAATAATAATAATAATAATAATAATAATAATAATAATAATAATAAAGTCTTTATATTAATGTTTCATTGTTAACTTCCATCCACTTCAACAGAATCCAGTCGGCGACATCAAAAGGCGATTCTCATTAACATTAGGCCTGAAAAAATTTGTAAATGGACGAGTGATTGCCTTCTCTTTTTCCATGGCCTCTCTCTCTCTCTCTCTACTGCCTCTGCAATCATCATTCTTTGTTAACCAGTTCCTCTCCTCCCCCCCCCCCTCTTCCTCTCTCTTCTCTCGGTGTTGCCTGCCGTATAGTTACGCCTCCTGCCATCTGCAACTTCATTTTTTATTGCAAGTCTCTCTCTCTCTCTCTCTCTCTCTCTCTCTCTCTCTCTCTCTCTCTCTCTCTTCCTCTATCGTTATTGCCTCTGCATACTTCATTTTTTATTGCTAGTCTCTCTCTCTGAACTCATTACGTTTGATTACAATTTTCTCTCCTATCTCTTCTTAATGCCTCTGCGTGTATCACTTTTTGTTTATTATAAGTCCCCCCCACCCCAACTCTCTCTCCCTCTCTCCCTATCTCTCTCTCTCTCGCGCGCGCGCGCCTCAGCGATCATCGTTTCCCATTACAAGTTTCTTACAACCTCTCTCTCACTCACTCAGAAGATAGTAGAAAGGGACGAAACCACGAGAAAAAAGAAAAAGGTTCCTCTCTCTCTCTCTCTCTCTCTCTCTATCTCTCTCTTCTCTCTCTCTCAGAAGACTGTAAGAAACGAAACCATGGAAGTGGGAGGGAAAAACAAAAAGAAGCGGAAAAAATAAAAGAAAAAAATAACTAAAAGAACATACGGAAAAAAGCAATCGGGAAACGACGTAGAGGAGGAGGAGGAGGAGCAGGAGGAGGAGGAGGAGCAGGAGGAGGAGGAGGAGCAGGAGGAGGAGGAGCAGGAGGAGGAGGAAAGGAGGAAAGGGAGGAGGAGGATACGAGGATTTCAATTTTGTGATGTCGCCAGCAATTCCATGATCACCACCGTCGTAGGGAGCTATGTCGGTATTTCGGTGTGATGTGTCGTGAGAGAGAGAGAGAGAGAGAGAGAGATGAGAGAGAGAGAGAGAGAGAGAGGCTGCGGGCGGGGGGGGGGGGGGGGGGGGGGGGGGGGGGGCGTGTTAGGCGGCGGCAATGAAATCGACACGGGACGGTCGGATGATTTCGAGAAAATATTTTAGCGAGAATGGATATGTAATGATAAACTAACAGAGAGAGAGAGAGAGAGAGAGAGAGAGAGAGAGAGAAAATGGATATATAATGATAAACTAACAGAGAGAGACAGACAGACAGACAAACAGACAGACAGAGACAGAGAATGGATATATAAACTAACAGAGAGAGAGAGAGAGAGAGAGAGGCCATGATACGATGTTGCATCCGCGAACTCGTTCGTTTAATTGCTGCTAGACTCGCGAGTGTAATTGTTGTAAACATGCAGCTATTATAGTTGTTAACATGTAAGTTTGATATTCATAAGCATGCAACCATACCATAATGATTGTAAACATGCAACTTAGGTTGCTAAACACGCTCCTTTAATTGTATGTACCTTTATTAATAGGTTGTAAACATGCAACTATAATGGCTGCACACATGCAAGTTTGATGATTGCAAACATGCAACTCAGATGATCACCAAACACGCTACTTGATTTGTTACAAGCACGTAACTATAATGGTTGCAAACATGCAAACTGATTATTACAAACACGCACGGTAAATGGTTGTACACCAGTAGGTTTCGTGGTTCAAACATGCAGCTATATTGGTTGTAAACATTAAAATTTGATGATTGCAAACATGCAAGCTAAATGGGTACAACACTAGTAAGTTTCGTGGTTGCAAACATACAACTACCGTAGTTGTAAAAATAAAATTTTGATGATTGCAAACATACAAGATTTATTATTGCAAATAATTAAGTTCGATGGTTGCAAACTCGTAAATATAAACGCCATTACAACAGTCGCAAACATGTAAAAACTAAGGTCTCAAACGTGCAAACACAAGATTCCAAACATGTGTCATTATGATGGTTGCAAAGATGCAAATGTAATAGTCCAACGCATACTCTTAAAATGTCAGCAAACATGCTTGTATCTAAGTTGCAAAACGTGCAGGCTTGAAGGTTGCAAACTCGCAAATGCAATGGATACAAACACGCCATTATCAAGGTCTGAAACATGCAAGTGTAATGTTCACAAACATGTGAAAGCAATGGGCCCATGATCACATTTCAGAAACATAAATGAATAAAAGATTAAATAAACTGGTTACAAATTCTCACATAATATTCAAGAGAATTTCACGAGTCGTTAACCTCATTAAGTTTTAATTATGCCTATGGCCACGCGTGAGCGCAGAGAGGTAAAATACACCCAGATTATTCCATTTAAATTCGCCAAAGCAAAATGCTGCAAAACCTTGAGAATACAATTAAGCTAAGAACATAAAAAATTTAACAGAAATAAACATTCGCGACACCTCAAACGGAAAGATTGAATTTTCACAAGCAGACAAAAGACAAAATAATAATAATAATAATAATAATAATAATAATAATAATAATAATAATAATAATAATAATAATAATAATAATAATAATAATAAAATAAAATAAATAAATAAAATAAAATAAAATAAAAGGTATTTAAGAGGAAAAGACAAAAATTCTACGGAAATAAATATTCGCGACACATCAAACGGATAGTGCGAATTTTCACAGGCAGACAAAAAGACATGGTCGGATGGGTTAACCCGGCTTACAAAAATACACAATATGGATTGAAATGAAATCGAAATAACGCTGTTTTCGTATCCGGTTCTCATTACAGTAGTCATAAACGATATGGCCCGGTTGGCTGCCCCTCTATGATGGTTCACTGTTTTCGATTTAAATATAACTTGTTGATTTCCACGAGACTTTTTTTTTCTTTTTCTGTCAATATTTTGGAGTTGGACAAAAATATTATTTCCAATTCAGGGAGCGTTTGGAGCGAATCACGATTTAGATATAAAGGGAATTACTTCATTTAATA
>NC_087220.1:54488250-54497611 GCF_015104395.2 Macrobrachium nipponense
ATTTAAAATCTCTCTATCTATCTATCTATCCATCTATATATATATTATATATATATATATATATATATATATATATATATATATGATATATATATAGAGAGAGAGAGAGAGAGAGAGAGAGAGAGAGAGAGAGAGAGGGGTAGTGAACAAGCTACCAATGACCCTCCCGTGAACAAACATACGCGTTTGAAAACGCGGAATTTCTCCGCTCAAGGTTTCATCCAAGGATACAGTAGCTAAAGGAACACACACACACACACACACACAACACACACACACACACACAAAACACACACACACACGTATCGGCTGGGTGCTCGTCTTTGTAGACTAGTTCAAGCCGATTCGAAATAAGCCTGCCGGAGTGTTTGTAGAGGGAAGTTTAATTAGTTTGGTGTATGGCTGGCTCTCTCTCTCTCTCTCTCTCTCTCTCTCTCTCTCTCTCTCTCTCTCTCTCTCGTCCTCATCGGTCTCTCTCTCTCTCTCTCTCTCTGTGGTTTCCTTTTCAAGGCGCCTATGTATTATAAATTAGAAGGCAGAAAAGAAGTTCTACAGAATTTTTTTCACGTATATGTAATTTCTAAAGGGTGGAAATATTGTTAGTAGGTGTTATGAAAATGGAGGGCAAGATAGAAATCGGAGTGTGTATCGAAGATATAAGGAGTGAATTTCTTACGTACGCTGGAGGATGGGTGAATTATGTAGCCATTTGTTCAAGAGGAGCAAATAATATATATTGAGAGAATTATAGAAGAGTTATGAAAGCTGGAGGATAGACATTAGTTCAAGGAAAAGAGTATACAACATGTAAGGAGTGAATTATCATGGAGTTACGAAAGCAGGAAGACATTAGATCAAGCAAACGAGTAAACGGTATTACTTTAGTGAAATGGACGCTGTTCTTGGAATAATTTGTTATTAATGAGGAAAACAGAAGAATAAGAGCCATTTCAGTTGTCTTTAAAATAAAAAACAACCTGTAAAACTAGAGACTTACGAGTTTAGTAAGTACCAGAGACGGAAATGTACCAAATATTCGAATGAATATTCCCATAAAAAAATTTGTCATTGTAAACGTAACACTGTTTCTGACAAGAGTTACGAAATGCAGATACGTCAGCCAAACGCAGGTATCAGTGTGTCACGAACATGGCAAGGAAGCTATCAATGATACAAAGAGACATTTGATATGAAAAGGAGTAGGAAAAACTTAAGAGAAGTCTTAAAACGTCTTCTGAGAGCCATTTAAATAAGAGATGTAAATGATACAACAAAGATATATGGATATGTGAAAACGTTTGAAAAGTGGTACACAGATTTACACTCATAAACGTAGATAATATTATGTTGACTGGGCATTCCATTTCTAATAATAATAATATAATAATAATAATAATAATAATAATAATAATAATAATAATAATAATAATATAATAAGAAAATATATTTCAAATAACCTAAAAAATATGTTTTTAAAAATCTCAAATAACCCGATAGTGTAACTTAAACCTACACTTTTCTAAAACTTCGCCTCATGATAAGTTTTTGACTAAGAAACATGACACTCGGTCCCAACCCCTTACACCCCCCAGCCCACCCCACCAGGGGCAGGCTGGCTGCTGCTCCTCCTCCTCCTCTTCTGCATAGTAATCGAGTTTTGGAAACCAGAGCCACTTAGTTGCTACATTTTACTGGCGAAGATGACACGCGAGAGGTCAGGCATGACCTCAAAACACCGAATTTTTAAAAGGGAAACGTTATCTCTTTTTTTTTTTTATTCGGAGGTTACGAAAAGGACTCTTTTCTTAAATAGGGCTGTTCCCTTTTTTTCTCAAATAGGGCTGTTTTCGTTTTTTCTTTTCTCTAATAGGGCTGTTCCCATTTTATCTTTTTTTCAATTAGGGATATTACCATTTTTTCTTTTCTTAAATAGGGCTGTTCCCGTTTTTACTATTCTCAAATAGGGCTGTTCCCGCTTCTTCTTTTCTTAAATAGGGCTGTTCCCATTTTTTACTATTCTCAAATATGGCTGTTCCCGTTTTTCTTTTCTCAAATAGGACTGTTCCCGTTTGTTCTTTTCTCAAATAGGGCTGTTCCCGTTTTTCTTTTCTCAAATAGGGCTGTCCCCGTTTTTCTTTTCTCAAATAGGGCTGTTCCCGTTTTTCTTTACTCAAATAGGGCTGTTCCCGTTTTTTGTTTTCTTAAATAGGGCTGTTCCTATTTTTTCTTTTCTTAAATAGGGTTATTCCCGTTTTTTCTTTTCTCAAATAGGGCTGTTACTGTTTGTTCTTTTCTCAAATAGGGCTGTTCCCGTTATTTGTTTTCTTAAATAGGGCTGTTCCCGTTTTTTCTTTTCTTAAATAGGGCTGTTCCCGTTTTTTCTTTTCTTAAATAGGGCTGTTCCCGTTTTTTCTTTTCTTCAAATAGGGCTGTTCCCGTTTTTTCTTTTCTTAAATAGGGCTGTTCCCGTTTTTCATTTCTCAAATAGGGCTGTTCCCGTTTTTCTTTTCTCAAATAGGGCTTTTCCCGTTTTTTCTTCTCTCAAATAGGGCTTTTCCCATTTCCTCTGTACTTAAAGAGGGATGTTCCTATTTTTTCGTTTCTTAAATAGGGCTGTTCCCATTTTTTTATTTTCTCAAATAGGGCTGTTTCCCTTTTTTCTCTTCTTAAATAGGGCTGTTCCCGTTTTTTTTTCTTAATAGGGCTTCCCATTTTTTCTTTTCTCAAATAGAGCTGTTCCCGTTTTCTGTTTTCTCAAATAGGGCTGTTCCCATTATTTCTCTTCTTAAATAGGGCTGTTCCCGTTTTTTCTTTTCTTAAATAGGGCTGTTCCCGTTTTTTCTTTTCTCAAATAGGGTTGTTCCCGTTTTTTCTTTTCTCAAATAGGGCTGTTCCCATTTTTTCTCTTCTTAAATAGGGCTGTTCCCGTTTTTTCTTTTCTTAAATAGGGCTGTTCTCCCTATTTCTCTTCTTAAATAGGGCTGTTCCCATTTTATCTTCTTTAATAGGGCTGTTCCCATTTTTTCTCTTCTTAAATAGGGCTGTTCCCGTTTTTTTTTATCTTAATAAATAGGGATTTTTTACCTTTTTTTCTTTTCTTAAATAGGGCTGTTCCCGTTTTTCTTTTCTTAAATAGGGCTGTTTCCATTTTTCTTTTCTTAAATAGGGCTGTTCCCGTTTTTTCTTTTCTTAAATAGGGCTGTTCCCGTTTTTTTTTTATCTTCATAAATAGGGATTTTTTACCATTTTTATTTTCTTAAATATGGCTGTTCCCGTTTTACTTTTCTCAAATAGGGCTAATCCCCTTTTTTCTCTTCTTAAATAGGGCTGTTCCCATTTTTTTCTTCTGAAATAAGGCTGTTCCCATTTTTTCCTTTTCTTAAATAGGGCTGTTCCCGTTTTTTTCTTTTCTTAAATGGGCTGTTCCCGTTTTCTATCTTCTTAAATAGGGCTGTTCCCATTTTCTTATTTTCTCTTAATAGGGGTGTTCCCCGTTCCCTTATCCTCCTTAAAAACTTAAAATAGCGGGCTTGTTCCCGCCTTCAGTTTTTCTTATCTTCTTAAATAGGGCTGTTCCCGTTTTCTTATCTTCTTAAATAGGGTTGTTCTCGTTTTTTCTCTTCTTAAATAGGGCTCTTCCCGTTTTTTCTTTTCTTAAATAGGGCTGTTCCCAAAATTATTTTTTTTTTTCTTTCTTTAAATAGCTGTTTTCCTTTTTTAAATAGGGCTTTTTTGTTTTTTATTTACTTAAATAGGGCTGTTCCGCCCGTTTTTTTTTATTTTCTCAAATAGGGCTGTTCCCATTTTTTTTTCTTAAATAGGGCTGTTCCCGTTTTTCTTTTCTCAAATAGGGCTGTTCCCCTTTTTTTCTTTTCTTAAATAGGGCTGTTCCCATTTATTCTTTTCTTAAATATGGCTGTTTCCCGTTTTCCCTTTTCTTTTGGGCTTAAATCCCATTTTTTTTGGGCTCTTCCCGTTTTTTCTTTTCTTAAATAGAGCTGTTCCCATTTTTTCTTTCTTTAAATAGGGCTGTTCCCGTTTTTTATTTACTTAAATAGGGCTGTTCCCGTTTTTTTATTTTCTCAAATAGGGCTGTTCCGCATTTTTTTTTTACTAAATAAAAGAGCTGTTCCCGTTTTTCTTTTTCTCACAAATAGGGCTGTTCCAATTTTTTCTTTTCCTTAAATACGGCTTGTTCCCATTTTTCTTTGATTTCTTTAAATTAAATTGGGCTGTTCCCGTTTTTTCCTTTTCTTAAATAGTGGGCTGTTCCCATTTTTTTCCCTTTTTTTCTTTTTTAGAAATAGGGCTGTTGCCCCATTTTTTCTTTTCTTAAATAGGGCCTGTTTTCCCCATTTTTTCTTTTCTTAAATTAAAGGGTTTTGTTCCCGTTTTTTCGTTGTTTTCTTAAATAGGGCTGTTCCCCTTGCCTTTTTCTTTTCGTAAATAGGGCTGTTCCCAATGTTTTTTCTTTTTTTAAATAGGGACTGGTTCCCAATTTTTTCTTTTGCTTAAATATGGGCTGTTCCCATTTTTCTTGTTTTTCTTAAATAGGGCTGTTCCCCTTATTTTTGCTTTTGGCACTTAAATAGGGGCTGTTGTTCCCGTTTGTTCTTTTTTTAAATAGGGCTGTTCCGCCCATTTTTTCTTTTTCTTAAATAGGGCTGTTCCCGTTTTTTTTTTTGTTTTTTCTTTTCTTAAATAGGGCTGTTTCCCCGCTTTTTTCTTTTCCTTAAATAAATAGGGCTGTTCCCATTTTTTCTTTTTTTAAATAAGGCTGTTCCCGTTTTTTCTTTTATTAAATAGGTCTGTTCCCGTTTTTTTTCTTAAATAGGGCTGTTTCCATTTTTTTTTCTAAATAGGGCTGTTCCTGTTTTATCTTTTCTTTAATAGGGCTGTTCCCGTTTTTTCTTTTCTTAAATAGGGCTGTTCCCTTTTTTCTTTTCTTAAATAGGGCTGTTCCCATTTTTCTTTTCTCAAATAGGGCTGTTCCCGTTTTTTATTTTCTGAAATAGGGCTGTTCCCGTTTTTTCTTTAATAGGGCTGTTCCCATTTATTCTTTTCTTAAATAGGGCTGTTCCCGTTTTTTTTCTCAAATAGGGCTGTTCCCATTTTTTCTTTTCTTAAATAGGGCTGTTCCCATTTATTCTTTTCTTAAATAGGGTTGTTCCCATTTATTCTTTTCTTAAATAGGCCAGTTCCCATTTTTTCTTTTCTTAAATAGGGTGGTTCCCGTTTTTCTTTCTCAAAATAGGGGCTGTTCCCTCCATTTTTTCTTTTCTTAAATAGGGCTGTTCTCATTTATTCTTTTCTTAAATAGGGCTGTTCCCATTTTTTCTTTTCTTAAATAGGGCTGTTCCCGTTTTTCTTTTCTCAAATAGGGCTGTTCCCATTTTTTATTTTCTTAAATAGGGCTGTTCCCATTTATTCTTTTCTTAAATAGGGCTGTTCCCATTTTTTCTTTTCTTAAATAGGGCTGTTCCCGTTTTTTCTTTTCTTAAATAGGGCTGTTCCCATTTTTCTTTTCTTAAATAGGGCTGTTACCAATTTTTTCTTTTCTTAAATAGGGCTGTTCCCATTTTTTCTTTTCTTAAATAGGACTGTTCCCGTTTTTTCTTTTCTTAAATAGGGCTGTTCCCATTTTTTCTTTTCTTAAATAGGGCTGTTCCCATTTTTTCTTTTCTTAAATAGGGCTGTTCCCGTTTTTTCTTTTCTCAAATAGGGCTGTTCCCGTTTTTTCTTTTCTCAAATAGGGCTGTTACCATTTTTTCTTTTCTCAAATAGGGCTGTTACCAATTTTTTCTTTTCTTAAATAGGGCAGTTTTTTCTTTTCTTAAATAGGTCTGTTACCAATTTTTCTTTTCTCAAATAGGGCTGTTACCAATTTTTTTATTTTTTTAAATAGGGCTGTTCCCAATTCTTCTTTTCTTAAATAGGGCTGTTACCAATTTTTCTTTTCTCAAATAGGGCTGTTACCAATTTTTTCTTTTCTTAAATACGGCTGTTCCCAATTCTTCTTTTCTTAAATAGGGCTGTTCCCAATTCTTCTTTTCTTAAATAGGGCTGTTCCTAATTTTTCTTTTCTCAAATAGGGCTGTTACCAATTTTTTTCTTAAATAGGGCTGTTCCAAATTGTTCTTTTCTCAAATAGGGCTGTTACCAATTTTTTCTTTTCTTAAATAGGGTTGTTCCCAATTCTTCTTTTCTTAAATAGGGCTGTTACCACTTTTTTCTTTTCTGAAATAGGGCTGTTACCATTTTTTTCTTTTCTTAAATAGGGCAGTTTTTTCTTTTCTTAAATAGGGCTGTTACCAATTTTTCTTTTCTCAAATAGGGCTGTTACCAATTTTTTTATTTTTTTAAATAGGGCTGTTCCCAATTCTTCTTTTCTTAAATAGGGCTGTTCCCAATTTTTCTTTTCTTAAATAGGGCTGTTCCCAATTTTTCTTTTCTCAAATAGGGCTGTTACCAATTTTTTCTTTACTTAAATATGGCTGTTCCCATTTCTTCTTTTCTTAAATAGGGCTGTTCCTAATTTTTCTTTTCTCAAATAGGGCTGTTACCAATTTTTTTTCTTAAATAGGGCTGTTCCAAATTGTTCTTTTCTCAAATAGGGCTGTTACCAATTTTTTCTTTTCTTAAATAGGGCTGTTCCCAATTCTTCTTTTCTTAAATAGGGCTGTTACCAATTTTTCTTTTCTCAAATAGGGCTGTTACCAATTTTTTTTATTTTTTTAAATAGGGCTGTTGCCAATTCTTCTTTTCTTAAATTAGGCTGTTCCAATTCTTCTTTTCTTAAATAGGGCTTGTTCCCAAATTTTTTCTTTTCGTCAAACAATGGGCTTTTACCGTTTAACCAATTTTTCTTTACTTAAATAGGGCTGTTCCCATTTCTTGTTTTCTTAAATAGGGCTTTTCCCAATTTTTCTTTTCTCAAATAGGGCTGTTACCAATTTTTTCTTTTCTTAAATAGGGCTGTTCCCATTTCTTCTTTTCTTAAATAGGGCTGTTCCTAATTTTTCTTTTCTCAAATAGGGCTGTTACCAATTTTTTTTCTTAAATAGGGTTGTTCCAAATTGTTCTTTTCTCAAATAGGGCTGTTACCAATTTTTTCTTTTCTTAAATAGGGTTGTTCCCAATTCTTCTTTTCTTAAATAGGGCTGTTACCACTTTTTTCTTTTCTGAAATAGGGCTGTTCCCAAGTTTTCTTTTCTCAAATAGGGCTGTTACCCCTTTTTTCTTTTCTTAAATAGGGTTGTTCCTATTTCTTCTTTTCTTAAATAGAGCTGTTACCAATTTTTCTTTTCTCAAATAAGGCTGTTCCCATTTTTACTTTTCTTAAATATGGATTTTCCCATGTCTTCTTTTTTTAAATGGGGCTGTTCCCATTTTTAGTTTTATATGAATTATATACCATTTCAAGGTGGACTGGGGGAGATGCGAAAAGGAACGTTTTTTTAATACTATACATTTTTGGGGGGAATCGCAGAATGGGTATGTTTTCTTTTCAAAGGGACCATTACTATTTTTTTTAGATTAACAAATTATATTTTCTTTTTCTTTATTTTTTGAGATCACGAAAAGGCATATACATTTTTTCAATGCTATATATTTTGGGGGCGGGTCGCAGAATGGGATTTCTTTGTAAAAGGAACATTCTATTTTTTTAGATTAATAAATGGGATATTTCTTTTTTTACAAAACGACTCTTACCATTTTTTTCAGAGAAGAGGAAAGGAAATATTTGATTTTAAAGGACTATTGTATCTTTTTTTCTAGGATTGCAGTAAGGGCATTTTCTATAGACCATTACTACATGTTTTCTAGATTACTGAAGGGGATATAATTTTTTTTTAAAGACTGTTGACTTTTTTTTCGGATATCGCGAAAAGGATTTTTTTTATTGATGACTGTTCCAATTTTACCTTTTTTGGGGGAAACTTTTTTTTTAAAGAATGGTTAAAATATTTTTCGGGACAGCAAAAAATAGAATTTCTTTATAACAAGGACTGCTACTATTTTGAGTGTGTGTGTGTGTGTGTGTGTGTGTGTGTGTGTGTGTGTGTGTGTGGTGGTGGGGGGGGGGGGTAAGATTACAAATGAGAATTTCGTTTTTAAACGACTGAAACCAATTTTTTTTAACGGAGATCACGAATGGGAACATTTAAAAAACTTACAATACTTTTTGGAAATTACAAAAGGGACTTTTTTTGGCACTTTTTTGGGGGTGAGAGATCACATATGGGAAAAATTCTTTTCAAGGGTCACTACCATTTTCTTTTTGAGATGATGAATGGGAACTCTTTTTTTTTTAAATTTTTTTATATATTTTTTATTTTATTTTTTTAGCACCCATTTTTGGGAGGGAACGAGATCAAGAAAGGTATTTTTACTTAAATACCATTATTTTTTCTTATTACAAAAAAGATCAATATTTTTTTAAATGCATCATTTTAACTGGTTTCATAAATTGGAAATTTTTCTTAATTTTTTTTTTCAAGCACACTGGGACCTCTTTTTAAGGTCATATTCTACATTTTACAAGATCATGGGAGAGATCATTCTTCGAGATCATACTTGAGATAATTTTGATATAACAACTGAGATGTTCTTGAGAACACAATTCAGATGATTTTGAGGTGACAATCGAGATGATTTTAAGATGATTTTGAGATGACAATTGAGATGATACTGAGAGCACAATTGAAATGGTTTTGAGCTGAACAATTGAGATGATCTTGAGATCACAATTAAATGATTTTGAGATCACAATTGAAATGATCTTGAGATGACAACTGCATCTCGAGATCACAACTGAGATGATTTCGAGATCACAAATAAGATGAATTCGAGATCACTATCGAGATGATCTTGAAATGACAATGGAGGTGACTTTGAAATGACAATTGAGATGATCTTGAGAACACAGCTGGGATCATTCTCCGAAAACATCATAGAAAATGATTGCCTGCGAGTTATCTGGCGTGGCAGTGACCAGCGTCACTGAGACTCATCTCATCAGAGGAGAGAGAAGAGAGAGAGAGACAGGAGAGGAGAGAGAGAGAGAGAGAGAGAGAGAGTATTTTACAAATTTACATGTCTATCTCTTTCTCTTTCATGCTCACAATCTCCTTTAAATCAATTGGTCTTTGGACTTTGAGAAGAGAGAGAGAGAGAGAGAGAGAGAGAGAGAGAGAGAGAGAGAGAGCCATTTGGCACTTCATCTACAAACGAGATATGTGACAGATACTCTGGCTTTCGTTATTTGTCTGACCTCTTGTCCAGTCTCTCCCTTCTCTCAATCTTCTACGTGAAAAATACGAGCAGAGTTAGGCAAAGGTGATTCGCCTTTTTTTCATTT
>NC_087220.1:54498111-54526271 GCF_015104395.2 Macrobrachium nipponense
GTGTTATGTATAGTCTGTCCGTATTTGCTCTTGGGTGTAGTGCTTTGTGTATTGTCATATATTTCCTCGTTTTTCTGGTACTACGCTGCGAAGTTTCTGCCCAGATCTTCCTGTTCAGATACAGTTTTAACAATAGGCATGGATGTTGATATATCTATTAATTCAGCTAATGGCTCCGTACAAGATGACGCGGGGTTGCGTGATAATGCGTCAGCAATGATATTTGCTTTTTCCCAGGTAGATACCTGATCCTCGCGCCAAAGTCTTGGATGATCATATGCCACCGAGTTCGTTTGGGACTGTGACTAAAGCCTTTAAGAAGTCGGTTAGGGGCTTATGATCAGTGAGAACCTTGATGGGATAACCGTATATTATGAACTTAAAATGCACTAGTGAGTTAACAATAGCTAGCCCTTCCTTATCTATTACTGCATATTTACTTTCGAAGGTCTCAGTTTACGTGAATAAAAGCTATAGGGAAAAACTGTTTGTCATATTGCTGAAGCAATACCCACCTACTCCTAGGTCTGAGGCGTCTGTTGCAATAAAGAATCCCTTACCGAAGTCAGGAAATTTTAATATAGGAGAACTACAGTTCATCTTTCAAGGTATCAAACGCCTGTTGATGCTTCTCAGACCATATGAAATCTACCGCCTTTCTTCGTAAGATCGGTTAGGGGAGCGGCTATTATTGAGTAGTTGCTTATGAACCTCCTGTAGTACCCGTACACCCAGAAATTGCTGTATTCCCTTGACGTTAGTAGGTATCGGAAAGTTACGGATAGCCGACACCTTATCGTGGACTACTTTAAGACCTTGACCGAGAAACCGTACAAAACCTAAATAAAACTAGTTTCTGTTTTTGAAAACTTCACAACTCACGATCTTTACCCTTAAATTATGCTGTCTTAGTCTCTGTAGCACTAGCTCCAGTTTACGTAGATGTTCTTCTAAGGTATTAGAAAAGATTACAAGGTCGTCCATATAGGCATGTAGGATATCCCCTAACAAGTCTCAAACACTATGTTATCATTCTAGTAAATGTTATGGGTGCACAACATAAACCAAAAGGCACACGCAAAATTCATAATGTCCCCTGGCTGTGCTGAGGGCGGTGTATGGGATACTCTCTTCTTCTAAGGGTATCTGGTGAAAGCCTTTAGTAAGTCCAAACTGGTAAAATATTTGTTCTGACCTAACAAAGATAAAAAGAAATATCGTCAGTACATGACACTGGGAATCGATCAGGGATCGTTTCCTCATTTTAAGCGACGGAAATCTACGCAGATACACGCAAGTTCGATCTTTTTTCGGTACAAACTATTAACGGAAAATTATAAGGGCTGTTCGATTCCTAATGACTCCTTCTTCTAGCATTTTACCTACTTCATCATTTATCTCATTCTGAAATTTCATAGGGAGTCTGTACGAAGGTACATAGATAACTTTCTGCTTGTCTTTTAACCTTATTTGGTGTTCTATGACATCCGTTTTTCCTAAGGATCCCTCAGTAGTGGAGAAAAAACATCATGATATTCAGTTAAAAGATCAAGAAATTTTTTTTTGCTGAATTTCCTCTTCTTGAATGTCTTTATTGATTTTTACTTTTAATAGATTGCAAAAGGGATTCATCCGCAACTGATTGAGTGTGATTGATCTCAGCAATGGTAAGAATGCGATGTTTATAAACTTCCACATCCAAGATATGTTGATTTTTGTGAATTACTACTAAAGTGGTATTCAGATGATTACAGACTTCAATGTTACATTGTTGTTGTGAGCCGACTGTATAAATGGCTTGTGTGACGGACAATCCATTAGTTTTCAGAGTGTCGGAAAGGATTAACATTTCAGATCCCGGCAAAGTTTTCTTTACTCGCACTAATATATTCGAAGTTACGTTCGGCTCGAGAGTTTGCATGCAAGCTGATATTACGGGTGAGCGAGAATTCTGTTGGTCGCATGGATTATTTCTTGATTCATGAGACAAGTGATTGGTTCCTCAACGTAAGTTACTGTTTTATTGTTTGTCTCCTTTTTGTCCAAAACTGATTTTAAGGTGTTAGAAGACTTAGAATTTTCCTTGCTATACACGCCGTGTTTGCAAGGGCTAAGTTAATGTTTTGAGTGCCCATAGACGGGTATCCTATAATTACAGCTGGATACATATCAATGTTTTGTACAACGATAAAGGTATCGGTAAACGTGCGCTTACCGACCTTGTACTGAATGAGTTACTCCTACCACATTTAATTCATTATTTCCGATCCCCTCGAGAGCCTTACTCCGGACTTCTCCATAGGGAAGTTCGAAAACAACAAGTGGTGATTCCGCAAATCCATGATATTACGTGGACTACCAGAATAAAAAAATAATGTGAAGGATCGGTGCTCTAAATTTACTGCATGTAATGTGGGGTGCAATTCATTTTGGTTTTGGCTTATTATGGCATGAATTTGTTGCAAATCTACGGGAACCTACACTGATTTTTTTGGATTCGGCCGTGTCATAGGAAAATCGATTGTCTCACAATGATCTGGTAAATGATTAAATTGGTTATTTGATATAAAAGATGTTGATATGAATGACCCAACATCATCCTCTCCCCCATTGGAGTTGACTACGTGGTATTTGCTTTGCTTTGCACACTCGGAAAATTCGTCTGACCTTGTGAGTTTTGGCTAGACGGCCCGGGAAACAGAGTTACTTGAGGCCCGATTTGTTTGTTTCTGATGTTGAACAGCATTGCTGTTCGTCTGCTTCTTCTTATAGTACTGAGGATTCTTCTTCTTGTTTTCATTGGCAACGGTTTGCGTGTTTTTAGGATTCTGCTGTTGATTCCGCGAGAAGCAACGATTATATGAATGAGTGGAGCTGTTTATGAATTGAACAATAATGCATCCTACAGTCTGAAATCATGTGTCCTGGCTGCTTGCAATTGTAACAGTTCATCCCTGCAGCTTGATTATTATTAACTACGTTTTACTTGTTGTGGCTTATTTTCATTTTATGCAAAAACTTGAGTAAGCAAGGGATCGAGGTCAGTACACTTAGACATGTGCTTTTTGATCTGTTTATACACATCTAGTTCCGTACTGTCGGGCGTTAGCTTTTTGTCAAAACACCGCACTAAAGCTTCAGGCAACATAATTGTCATGCAGTCAAGTATATCAACCGTATGAAATCTTTCACGGCGATATTGGCTCTTGTAACCCAAGTGGAGTTACGTAAGTTATCTTGATATTTCATTAAGTCGGTCGGCAATTACTGCCGCCCGTTCTACAACATTAAGCTGAGTCATAGAGGCTTGATTAAGGATGTTCCTTAAAGCCAAAACTACATCTAAGGCTTCTTCACCGCCATATATAGCACGTAGCCTAACTTTTGAATCGTCCCCATGTAACCGCCTCTTGGAAAGAGACTCCTCTAAGATATGCACTTGCATCTCCTTTAGCAAAGTCTATGAAGCTTTTAGCTTCCTGTAATTGTACAGATGGGTCTGTGATGCATTTTGCATTTAAATGAGCATCTACTGATGAGATCCATGACTCGACATTTTGAGGCAGGAACCCATTGACCCGACCTTGAAAAGGAACTATCGCTGACTCCTTGCACTCACTAGTGTAACAACGGGATTGGGTTACCGGGTGCGGAATAGCCAACAGCCGCAGTGGTTGCTATGTTCACTTTTGCTTTTTTCTTATCACTACGATTCCTTGCGATCCTATCAAAGTACCTTTACAAGTACACCCGTCCATTGCGTAAACGCATATGCATATAAAATAAAGATGTGTTGCAGATTATAGTAAAGTCCCCCAAAATGATAATATTAAAGACAGATAATGTGATAAAGATATTTCCGGAGAACTTCTGGGGAAAGAAAGAAAATTAGCAACAAAGAGAAAAAAATTCTGCAGGCAAGAATTCGTAGTTGAAGATAGATTCCTGCAATGAAGGAGATTAAGATTCATATAACTCACCCCAGGAATAATGGACGATCGACTCGTGATTTAAAACACTTCACTGATAAAACCTGAATGATAAAGGATGTACTTAGCTTTAGTATATATGCAGGAAGACTGTTGTGTTGTGATGACGTCACAGCCTCTCCCTCTCTCGCATTGCTCACGCTTGACCCAATATCTTCGCCTTGGCTTCTGGTCGTGCGTTGTTTATTTGCTAAATGTTTCGCTTCCCATTGAAGATCCGATGCTGCATTCACGTCCGGTTTGATTCTTGAAGATATGTGATGAAAGTCGTTCTCTAAACGTTGATTTAGCTGCTTGAATACGTCTCGATGAAGGACATTTCTTAGTGTTCGTAGGATTGTTTACGAGTTGCCTATGCTGATTGAAGATCCTGTTCCTTCTGTTTTACTTCTGATTAGTTACATTCTCGATGATTCCATTTGCCTCGGGTAGACGGTAGACGTAGACGGCTGCCACCATTATTTAACTGTCTTCGGTCCACCACTTACAATGGTATAGGACGGAGACAGTTATGTGTCTATTCTTGCAACTGTGATACGCAAGCATTGTGGTTCTTTCCCTACCTCGTTGAAGTGACATCAAGTAGATTTTGTTCTTCTTCAGAATTGGGGAGATGACTCAAACTTCCTGAGTTAACTTCTTAACAACTTTATTTCTCTGCTCCATCACTGGAGTATAGGAAAGGTTGGTCAGATGACTCTGCTCAGTTTGAGAATTTAGGTAGAACTAACTTTACAAGAGGGTCGCATCGATAGCTTAAACACTAGCATATCTCAGCGTTTACAAGAAATAACAAGTACGTAGCCATACGGCTCGGAAGTCATGTGTTTCCGCTACAGGTGAATAGGTCAACAGCTTCCCATGAAGGTGGTTGTGACCTGTTTACAAGAGATGATAATTGTTATACAGACAAATGCAACCAGGCATCTGCAAGCATTGCATGGCATGGTCTAGTTTTTACGTTTTGTTATGGCTATTGATCACTCTCCTAATTCGCCAATGACCCCTTGGGTCATGGGTTTTTATTTACAAGATATGGAAAATATCTGTATTAAAATAATGTAGTGCATTACATATATATATATATATATATATATATATATATATATATATACTATATATATATATATATATATTATATATATATATATATAATATATACACACACACAGTAAATTGACACAAAAAAGTAAATAAAAGTATGGAAATCCAGTAGCTTGTGATAATTACAAGAAAGGTCCAAAAAGAGTTTAATTAGACGTATATGAAAAACGAGACCTAGAAGAATGGAAATATTTTCGAAGGAGTGTCGAGGCAATAGGGACCACCCAGAAGTATATTGCCCCCCAGGAGACATTAACAAACGCCAAAAAGGTTTAAACCTCCTTGACAGATCGCTATCCTAGCCTGAATTATAGCCTATGAATGAGACTGGCTTCTAGCACAGTCTATAGCTAGCTACTTCGTAACTTTCCACATCCTAAATATGCATACATATCCCTAAGGGCACTTTCCCCCCCAACGGACCTTGAGCAGAGAATAATACTCAAGCGATGAGATAAGGCTTTTTTAGTCAGCCAGTCAGCTCTGGATTTCTTGCCTTCCAAGTTGCCTTTATCTAAAGGCATAAACTCGTGTTACACCATGTGTAAATATACTCTCTCTCTCTCTCTCTCTCTCTCTCTCTCTATATATATATATATATATATATATATATATATATAAAAGCGAATACCACAGGAAAATGATAGTCAAAATCCAAGCGCTTTTGTCTTTACTAAGACATTGTCAAGGAGCTCCTTGACAATGCCTTAGTAAAGACGAAAGCGCTTGGATTTCTGACTATCATTTTCCTGTGGTATTCGCTTATTTAATGAAGTCACGTACATCTACTGTGATTTTTTAAGCATATATATATATATATATATATATATATATATATATATATATATATATATATATATATAGATATATATATATATATATATATAATATATATATATATATTATATATAATATCTATATATATATATATATATATATATATATATATATGTATATATATATATACACTATATATATATATATATATATATATATATATATATATATATAGATATATATATATATGATATATAGATATATATATATATATATATATATATATATATATATATATATATATACACACACACTTCTATTAGCAAAAATTCCAGATGACATTGTAATAAAATGCGATGGGGATGAAGTAAAGATAAGTCAACATGTGAAAAATCTAGGTCTACACATGGACAGGTATATGACATTCAGTACTCACATTGACGAGCCGAGTAGAAAAATTAGTGGCATTCTAATGTGTCTAAGTAGAGTAAAAAGATTACTTGATGATACTACTCGAGCTTTGATTGGGGAAAGTCTGGTCTTTGTGTAATAAACTACTGTATTAAGATATGGGGGCTAAATAATGATATGCACATGGAAAATGCTCAAAAATCCAAAATTTTGCAGGTAGAGTAGCCGTTATTGAGGTGAAAAAAAACACGATCACATCACCCCAACCCTCCAGCAATTAAAGTGGATAAAATTAAAAGAAAAGTGTAAGTACGATGTTTGTGTTTTTTGTTTTTAAAAGTTTGAGAAAATAATATCCCAACTGGCTATACATATTTCCTACAGCTGGTAACTGTAGGAATGCATTAACAAGACAGAATGAAAATCTATATGTAGACAGCTATCGAACGGATTTGGGTTCACGCTCGATGGCAATAAGGGGCCCAGCTTACTGGAATAAACTACCTCTGGAAATAACAAAAAATGTATAGATGTTAGTTCTGATTTATTCAAAAGGAAACTTAAGCAATACTTCTTAAATTTTACTTGAATGTATATATATCCTAGACTTTTACAATCCAATTATTGTGAATTTTATGTAAATAATTTATATTGTTATGTAGCAGATATCCATTTTATAATGGAATAAAGGTTTTTGACTTAGACTTTGACTTGACTCCCACATCCTCATCCAGTCGCCATCTTGTCCGCCAGATTCCCTCCTCTTCCTGGGGAGTTTTTCTCCTCCGCCTCATCCAGCGATGAACGGCCCTGGCATCATTGAGGTCCCGCCTCCCTCCCTCCCTCCCTCGGAGGGACTAAGTGAGTCTCCGCCCTCGCTCTGCTCCTCCTCTGTCTTTGAGTCTCTCCTCCCTCTCGGAGGTGGTGGATCTCTCACTCAAGGTGGCGGAGGAGGTCCGGTCTCTCTCTCTCCTCTCTCTCTCTCTCTCTCAGGAATTGTTATTATTATCATATTATTAATTTATTATTATTTACGTTTTTCTATCGTCATCATTATAATCCTTCTTAAAAGCAGAGAGAGAGAGATAGAGAATGTTGGTCAAGGAGCTGAGTATCACAACGGAAGGGCCATTACTCATGAGGTATTCTATCCTTCCCCGCCACGTTTTCTAGGTGAGTTTCTCTCTCTCTCTCTCTCTCTCTCTCTCTCTCTCTCTCTCTTCTCTCTCTCGTTTTCTCTGTTGAATCCCTTCTTTATTAAGAGGGAGTTTGGAAATGCTCTGTCTCTGTCTCTCACTCTCTCTCTCTGTTCTTAACAGTGAGACAACTTCCCCTGCAATTGCCACGTTCTAGTACAGTCTCTCTCTCTCTCTCTCTCTCTCTCTCTCTCTCTCTGAGTTCTACTTCTTGCCCCAATCTGACGCTGCAAAAGCAGCTGGATGAGGCGGAGAAGAGGCAGGAAGGCCCAATTCGGCTTCTCATAAAAGGCCTAATCTTCTCAAGAAGGTAACTAAATACCTGAAAGAAACTGATGTTTCACGAAATACCTCAGCGAAAAGAGGCAGAACATGAGGCCCTCTCACTTCGTCAGCATACATTTAGCAGGCTATGCTTATGAATGTAATGAAGCACTCTACAAGTCCTTTGGGTGCTCCAAGACTCAAATCAAGGAACTTCTTCAGGAAAATGAGCTTTCTGTCAACATTTCTTCTGCCAGGAACGGAATTCTGTGACTCAGTATCTGATTTTCCACAGGCTCGGCAAAAGCAAAAATATTTAGGGCGAAGCAAATTATTAGAAAAATCGTGAAATATTACACCGTTAACAAAAAATGCGGAAATATAAAGGACCATTAACTGGCCCTTATTTCAGAATGTTAAACGCCCCAGAGAAATAAAGACTATAGTGCCTAATATCTGTAGGACGGTCAGAAAGGCCTCCGGTGGATCTTGCAAGTGATCTAAGTGTCTGAGGAAAAGTTTGGGGTAAAGTTTCCAATATTCGAGTGGGCAGCATCATTAGATACTTTTGAACGAGTTCATTCAAGCGATCGCTTACAAGGGAATCGTGTAGTTATAGATGTCTATTTTTTATATCAAAAAGGCCGATAAGTATATTGTTATAAATAGGACTGTCCATAGTTTCTATAAAAGCGTTGTCTATGATTTTATACAACAGATTTGTAGGCTGGACCTAAATAATTGCTATTCAAGTTTTTTGCTTTCCTTTAAAGGATGATTTTTTACTTTTCCTTATTTTGTTTAAGGACAGAAATTTGTGCTATACAGAACAGAAACTTTGCGTCTGATACTCATTCTACTGTAGTTATTCTGAGTGAGGCCAAAGTTAAAATGGAAATAAGAGAGAGAGGTCTTAGTTTTGATAATTATCTCACCTTGGCTATAAATTTGAGATGAATGGAACAAACCTTCTTTTCAGGCCCGATATGCAGAGTTAGGTAAGGTCAAAAAAAGTTATGCTCAAACTTCAAAGGTCAAATAGGAATATAACTTCAGTCCTCATTTTAAAACTATATGTAATGAATTTCATGTTTGTTGCAGGTACTCCACTATTGAAAGCTGTGTGCTGAATGAGACGAAGATCGAAGTTAAGGTCGTACTGAGAGGTCACAGATCCAAACGGGTTAAGTCTGTTTATTTAATTAGTTCCATATGTTAGCAGGATAATGCAATGTCATGTGATTGAGTTTTACTTAAATGTTGCCAGATATTTTGAATTGCAAATGAAAATATAGATTCCGCTTACCTTAAACCCACCAACACCCGCCCAATAGCGTCCCCCCCCTCCCCCCTCTCCAATTTCTCCAACTTCTCCAACCTCCCGAGACAACAAAAAACTAAAGTTAAAAACCTTAAAAATTTGCTTCAAGAATTAAAATGCAAAATAAAAGTAAAGACACCTTTGGCTTAGCCCCCAACCTACGAACCCCACCCTCAAACATGATAGCCCTCTTCCCTCTTCTTCCAACCTCCCAATAACCTCTGCCACCCCCAGTAAAAAAAAAAAAAAAAAGAAAAAAAAAAAAAAAAAAAAAGTAAAACCCCTGAAGAAATATGAAGCCTTCAAAACTTTAGATATTCTTTTTGCACTGTCCATTTCTTGCGGCGTTTTGGAGGCAGGAGAGGAACGCCTGCGATGCGAGAGCGGACAATCCCAGCGGGAGGCGCCCTTCCTTCCACCCCCCTCATCCATCCTCCCCTCCCTTCCCCAACTCTACCCTCGACGGTGTGTTCCTTAGAGGCAATAAAGAGCACTAAGAGAAAAGTTTAATAAACGTATCTTATGGTCTTTTACATTGAAACGAGGCTTCCTCTCTCTCTCTCTCTCTCTCTCCTCTCTCTCTCTCTCTCATCTCTCATTATTTTACCTTTGTAAAACCTTTCTCGGAACCTGACACTATTTGTTTGCGATTACACACCACGCAATAAACGGGAGGATTCCTCTCATATGCCCTCCCCCTTCTCCCCTAAAACAGATGGGAAAATTCATTTAAAAGAACAATAATAACCCCCGGTTCCATTGAGAGAGAGAGAGAGAGAGAGAGAGAGAGAGAGAGAGAGAGATCATATAAATAGAAAATAAAATACTCTTTCTCTTTTCTCATATCAACTGGGGAGATGTAGACAAATCTCTTTCTCCGGAAGCCTTCAAACAGCGCAGCATCATCCTTTCCAATCTCCGTTCCCCTCTCCGGCCCTGTATATTTGATTGCAGGCAATTTACTATATATATATATATCCGAACCAATTAACATTCGTCTCTTAACTATGGACTTCATTGGAACTGAATGGGCGAGCTTGCTTTATTTTACCTCTGTAAACACTGGAATGGGCATATCCTTAATCCCCTTGATACTAGGCCCGACTGAAATCTATTTCTTTTCTTCGATGATTGGATAAGCTGGAATTTAGAGAAGGATTTTCATTTAAATAATCTCTACTAAGTTTATCGGTCTTGTTTTTTTTCTTTTCTAGAGAATATCATCAAATAAGTGGAATTGCAGCTATTACGAAAAGTTATAATAGAAATGCAGTTCCTCTCTGTAACGTAATGGTCAAGGATCATGTTATTCCGAATAATATTGCAAATTTCCTTATTCATGCACAGCGATGATGTATGAGTTTTCGTTTTCTTCACAACTATGAAACTTGCCTCTCGGGTTTGACTTTTCGAATATTGATAATAGTTTTCGGTATTTATAATCATCATTTTCGAGTAAATGATATACGTAACATCAATAAAAGATTAATATTTGGGTTATTTTCTTTAATTTTTGTTTGGCATCCGCGCTTCTTAGTTTTCCCTCTCCATTGAATTCATTACCCGTAACATCAAAATAATAAACATGTTTAAGTTACTTTTCAAATGTAAGTTATTTGGAAATCGTGCAACATAGTCTCCCATTTCAATGGATTCAACTTCACTGTTGAAACTTGGGACAGGAAAGGAGGCGAGGCAGGGAAGTTCAGATGCCCCGAATGACGAAGTCCCGAATTCTGATCCGCTTTTGTTTAATGTCTCTGCCTCAGAGTTTCCTGACTGCAGCTTGGTAATTAGGCAGGCAATCTTACAAGGTCTAATTTGATGCAGAACAACAACTTTCCTCCCGACAATGAAGGGAACTAGACTTCGTAATTCTATGATTTTGGGGTTAATGTGAGAATCTGCCGTGGATTGACGCTTAGAAAAAGATTTCAATGAGATTTGAATGTCGTATCTAACTCTGCCATTATTTGAGGTTCTTTGCAGCGTCCCTTCGAACCCCCTAGCTGCAACCCCTTTCATTCCTTTTACGTACCTCCTCCCATATCCTCTCTTTTCCATCCTACTTTCCTCAACCCTCTCCTATCAATTGTTTTATATTGCAACTGCTTTGAGGTTTTCCTCCTGTTACACCTTTCAAACATTCTACCTGTCAGTTTTCCGTTTCAGCGTAGAATGGCCTCATAGATATATCACCCGGCGCTTGGCCTTTGGCCTAAACTCCGTATTCTATTCTTCTCTATTCTTTCTATTGGTACAAACTACCACAGCAAAATGACAATTTAATACGCATTTCAAATCAAGGACTCACGTCACATCTACGCAACAAGGCGACAACTGGGCTACTTTATCCACTGGAAAATGGCGCGTGAATAGTCTCGGGTATAAACTGAAGAAGTAAGATTGATATCCAGAGTGGTCATTTGTCCTATCACCCAGGATCATCAAATCTGCACTCCGGTTCGTGACGGGGAACAGCGTTTAGTGCTCGCCTGCCGCAGCTGCCAGGTCAGGACGGTGATGATAACAATGATGATGGCCCTGACATATTCGAAGCAAAAACGACTATCTGGGAATAAATAATTCCCTCCATATAAAGTGGCAACTCAGTCCAATATGATTTAGGATTCAAATGATAGAATTGTCGAGTTGGATCATTACCCGGAAGGTGTGATCCCATGGCAAATTTATATTACAGTATTTACACAAGTGACTTACCCATTTATTTGAGATCATAATTAATATTTATAAACAATAAATACTTATTTTGATAATCAATACATTGCTGGTTAATAAGGTTTTATTTCTTTATTTTTCATAGATTGCAATATAGCTTTTGAAAATGAGTCATTTATTTTGTGATAGGTATGATCTTGCAGTCTTACACAACCGCGCTGTCATTTTAGAATTAAAAACAAGTGATATCAATAAGTACATTCTAAAACAATTACAGTATTCAAACGAAGAGCCGTATTCTACTGAAACCGAATGATCTCGTTGATATATATTTATAAATTAGTGATAAACCCTGACGTACTTCCCAGCCCCGTCATTTAAGATGTGTAAAATAAGGCAGAAATGAAGATGAATGACAAACGAGAAATGCAAAGGAGACGGGATGGAAATGAGCCCTTATCTGCCCTCCCTCCTTCCATAACCTCCGTCGTTCATTTATGGAGACGTCAAAGAAATAACGAAAGGAATAAAAAAGCGAAAGTCTCCTCGGAGTAACGGGGGAGGGGAGGGTGGAAGTAGCCTTTAAGAAGACTTCGAAAAAGGATTTAGAGGGAATTCAGGAAGAGTAAATTGGACGTAGATACTACATGCTAAAGGGACGTTTCCCTCAAGTGAAAAGATTATTAGAAATTTTTTTAAATGGTAATGAAGGGAGAGACGTAGCTGGGAGCTGGGGGTGGGGGCCTGTTGGGAGGGTCCTTCAGAAAAGGTGAAATTCTGAAGCGAAATTATGTTTGTGACCAAAGTGCACATGTGGCTTTTATTAAACAGTGTTTTAACGGGACAAACTTCGGTTGTTTTTCTGGCTGTTGTTCTAAGGAAGTTGTTTTTCATTCGGGGGTTTGGGTTCGGGGGGGGGGGGGGGGGGGGGTCGGGGTTGAAATTTAGGTTCGTCTGAAAGTATCGTGAAAGTGCTTGAATGTTTCTCCCTTTGTCACTCACGCTTGGGTTAACGGGTCTTTACGGATTAACGCTAATGTATTGGTGAATGGAAATGACTCATGGAAGATGAAGCAGAGGAGGAATAATGGAAGAACGAGGAGAGAGAGAGAGAGAGAGAGAGAGAGAGAGAGAGAGAGAGAGAGAGATCTATAAGAAAACTTGGGAGTTGTAACAGCCAATTTGTGCCCTAAACTTGCAAATATGGTGTACGTAAGCGATTAAATTGACTCCTTGAAATATCTGTTGATAAATACACACACACAACTATATGTACCATTCATGTACATAGTACGTAGTATACATTTATGTACGGACAAAGTATAAGGTTATGCTAATACTCTCAATTCATTCCTTGGCTCCCTGGAAATCTCAGATTCCAGATAAGGTCATGTCCGCCTTACGTTAATCCTTCGCGTCTAGATAGTAAGCGGTGATGAATACAGCGGACGATGTGAAAACTTGGGCAAAGGAGGGCACTTGTGGCCCATGAAATAAGATACGGCCCATTTCCTATTTGTATGGAAAAACTTATAAAGCCTTCGGATCTTCTGGGGACGGGGGAGGGGTTGGGAAGGAGGGGGGGGGGAGGGGGGGGGGGGGGGGTTTAAAGTCATTCGCTTATTATGCAAACGCTGTTCGTAAGAAACTTGACTAACTGTAATAATGATGTTTCTTAAGGGGAAGTAGTGAGTAATTGCAACCCAAAGCCTCACTTACTTGGGCAGAAAGAGTTTTTATTTCTCTAAAGGGAGGTTTCTTTTTTATAATTAAAGGTATATATCGCTCTCATTTTCGTCGGCCACTAAATTATGGCTTAAGGAATGTTTGTTGCAATTCATATTTCTGGTTTTATATTTTTTTATTTAATTTTACGTGATATTCTCCAGTTATAAGTTTATCTGATTGTAGACACGGTAGTAATTAAAGGACAGTTCCTACAGCATAGATAATAAATCTTGAATACACCCAACTTTCTGAATTCTGCATAAAAATTCAACATTAAAATGAATGCGTTAATCTCAGAATGAAATTTATGAACTGAAATTACAGGTATTAGGATGTATGGAATCGTTTGCAATGGAAATATAATTATCATTCATCTTTCCAACACATCAATGAAAACTATGGCGTTTTTATTCATCCAAGCTGATATATACAGAAAATTCCCTGAGACTGCTTGCGTTAAAGTTTATGCCCACTCCCCCCACCCCCAAAGAAGTATATTATCCATTATACTTATTGCTCAGCTAAAAATGCATTTAAATGTTTTGCTTACTGAAGATAACTCGTGTTTAAATGGAAATTGATAGCCATAATCCTTCAACCTTATTGTTATATAAAATCATTACTCCTACTCCTACACACGGTTTACACGGGCGACTACGTTATAAATCTTATGCTTTAAGCTGATTAATTTCGAATCAAATTATGACTCCAAGTCATGTTTGGTCAATACTACCTGATGTACGAGCGTTGATTTAAAGAGGAAAACAAATGAATGGTGGCAAGTTTAGTCCGTGAGAGAAAAAGAAGAGAATTTAGGATTTCTAAAACCAGGGTAAAATAAAATCTAATCTGCATAGGAAACATAAATTGCAATTATTCTCTGCCTTCAAAAAACGAAAATAAAAGCGAAGGAAGAAAAAATTCAGGTCCTCTAAACGATAGTAAAATAAAATCTAAATATGAGATCAAAACTTTGTAGTGGCAACACGTGAGTTGTGATAGTTCTCTGCTTCGGAAGATAAAAGTAAAAAGAAAAAAACAACAGAAAACAAAATTAGGTCTTCTAAAACGAAAATGAAATAAAATCCAAAGATGAACAAACATCTTCGTGCTGTTAACGACCCATTCATTTGCTTGCAAACAATTAGTGCTTTTTCTCGAACGTCTAACTATCCCCGGTTGGTTCGTTTGCTTATTATATTTTATTATCTAGTTTTTATATGTGAGCAGAGAAGAAACATACTCTGCTCGAACAAAAGCCTTTATTCTTCTTTACGGAGACGAAATTCTAGATACGTTTTTCTGTTATGTGTAGACTGCGCTCAGCCCTGCTTCTTATAATATTATGCTGCTGCTGCTGCTGCTGCTGCTGCTGCTGCTGCTGCAGCAGCAGCGGATTCCAAGTGTGTCAGTTTTATCTTATAATCCTTTATATTCATTTATTCATAGCCTTTTCCTATAACTTGTCTCTCTCCGCTGGCTGATCTCTCTTTGGAGCCTCTTGGGGTTTACTATAGTCTAGTAAATATATGCTTATTTCGTAAAAAATAATTTCTTTAAAAATATCGGAGATATAATCGAAAGAGGTTGCCGGTGCTTTGGGAGGGCGATATAGCTACGCATCCTACAATAACATAAGGGAACTTGCGATATTGGATCGAGATCCACTTGTCTTCTACACCCTCACATTTTTCGATCGTTAAATTCATTTCGGTGACTTTCAAGTAGTATCTGACAAATATACATACCCCTCCACCCCGACCTTGATCCTGACGGTAGACATCATACAGGGGAATATTTATCAATGAGTTTCTTATATAGTGTATAACCATGTTTCGCTAACACACAGAATATCAATATTTTGTTCGTTTAACATAAGGTCTATTTCAAGTTTATGACTCAACAAGGACTTGGCATTAATATGGACTGCCGTTAACATATCACTGAATCTAGGAGAAGTCTTCCTGTCGGCACCATCTTCCTGGCGAAGATCCTAGTAGTTGGGGTTTTGTTCACATAATCTACTTTTGTGACCAAATTCATAACATACGTTACATCTTAGTTTATGATCAAATCTGCAGTTCGATTGTTGGTGATTGAATTCGCCGCAGTTATAGCAGCCATATCTATTACCTCTAATATTAAGATGATTAATATTAGTTGTTCAATTTTTTATTTCTATAAGTATAGCCTGAGCCATTACTATCATTATTATATCCAGAACACGTTTGAGAATTGGCATGTCCCACTCGAGAGAGGTTCTCGTTCCTAAAGTACTTGTTTTTATTTTGTTGGGGCCTTGTTATTTCTTCCCCTTTTCACTCGATTTGCCAAAAATTCTGTACTTTCATCTTCCATAGTATTAGGTCTGAGAATATTGTTAAAACTACATAAATTAAATTTGACAGCTTTCCAGTTGGAACAAAGTTATCTAAGCATACAGAGGAAATAGCATCTAACAATCTAATGGCACCTACTCTATTAAGTAAATCATAGCATTTATCATTTTGGGCATTGTAACAGTTAATATCTATGTCACCAGTTCCTAGCTTGAAGAATTTGTGTGTTTTAATCAACGTAACTCCATTTTTATTACACCATTCTTCCAATTTGGTATTATATTCGGTTATTCTTTCAGGTAAATTATTTGTTTTCATTGATGGTACAGCTCACAGACCTTGACCTCTATTTCTTGATTTTTCTCTTTGAGTTCAGCATAACAGTGCCCAGATTGTCGATAATTCCCTCCACTGTAATATCCTCGACGAGTAGATCTTGGGTTCCACAATAAATAACGCATTCGTTAAGTGATTGTTCCAGCTTTTTCCATTACCCAAGATTTTAGTAGGTCACATTTTGCTTCTGGTAGGGTTCTTACCATGACATTATCTTGAAGGTCGTCTAGACTTAACTTCCTTTAGACAAGAATCTCCAATAAGTAATACAATTTTCCCACTCAATGGAGGAGTGATGGGATTCAGAGGGACGTGATCCGTATTTATTTTGAAGGCTTTCTTGCAGATGTCTGATTTGTTCTTCCAGCAAGGAATATTCAGTTTGTAGTTCTCCTATTATTCTCTCCTTATCGGCTCAAGACTTATTTATAACATAGAAATTGTCTTCTGTCTCTCTACAAAAGTTTCAAACTTTTGATATAACTGTGCCGGGTTTGATATCGTAATTCACGGTCTCTTTCTTGGCTGGGAGCAGGCGATGGATGATTCTCTCCAATATTTTATAATGTTCCTCCATTAATTTATCAATTAAGGCATCTTCATTCGTCCAAATACCTCTTAGTCCTAGTTGACTGCAATGCTTTTGTAGTTCGCTTTTGTATATCTGGCAAGTGTTTGCCGTGAAGGACTGTTCAGTGACGATAAAAGAGGATTGCCTCTCTCTCTCTGTGCTTCCTCTCCTCATTTCTTCTCCTACTTCATAGCAATGTCTGGATACATATTTGAATTTATTTATTTATTTATTTTGTGAGATGAATACTATAATAGCTACAGTATTTTCCTATATCAAGAAACGATGTTCAATATTCGAGAGACGTGAAACATCACCTTCTTAGAATCTTGCGCGGCAAAGGAAAAATTTGTGCAGGGGTCTCTTACTCAGATTTAACAGTTTTGAAGTGCTATATATTAACTATGTTCATATTAGGTGTAAGTAAACTCTATACCACTAATCACTGTCACTGCACATTTCAATTCAAGAATCAAGCACCATTCCATGCCTGCCACCATTATAACCACGAAAAATATCCTAATAAAGAGGAGTCCCTCAAACCGTGACTACAGAGAGAGAGAGAGAGAGAGAGAGAGAGAGAAAAGGGGGGAGGTATCCGCATAAAGCTCACATCACACCCATTTGATCTTATGTCATGAATAAATTTCTTTTAATTTCATAATCAAATCATCGTCAGTGAGTGACCTAGACTTTCAGTGCAAGCAAAGCACTTTGGCTATCTACAAATCCAAAGACAGTTTTTTGTTTTTTTTATTCATAGAAGCATGCTGGAGGCCCACATATTATATGGCATACAATTCAGCAGTAGTGCTAGAACATCTGCTGTCTGCTCGCTTAGATAGTTTTTTCTTTCACACTAGTCCCATGCTCAAAAATTCTCTTCTAACGATGCCTCACCCTGTTCGATTTTCAGCAACAGCAACATCACAACTGCAATATGGATGACATTTCCCTTTGGATACTCTGATATTTTCTGGATAAACATTTGCGGTGATTCATGAGGATTACAATTTGCTTTATTTTTCTTTCCCGAGTCTATCCTTACAGCTACCTATATTTCCCAAAAAATCCAGGCCTCAAAACACAGTACTTTTGGCAAGGAACACAAAAATCCCTCAACTTCATATTCACAAAATCTTTGACAAAGCTGTTTTGCATATGCATTTCTCTTGCATTTGCCACTAAACCCACTAGTTTTATCAACCGCATTCTTTAGTGAATATCACCACTCGTACTAATCCTCAAAGTGGAAATGGGTTGTCGGGTCCATACTCCGTTAGGTGGTGGTTTGAGTTACTCCTTTCTCAAGATCTCGATTCTTGTCGTTCTTTGGGCAACAAAGTACTGCAACTCTCATAGTTTCATTTGGAATGAGCTCCAAAGGCCCGAGTATGAGGCAAGGATAGGAGCTGAATAGTCTATTATAAATTTTACTCACTGTGCTTAAATATACAGATCTTATAACTTGTACACTAACACATTTTCCATAATTTGACAACGCTTTGAAGGTTTCAACCTGTCTGTACATATATTTTTGACATAATGGATTTGATCCCTAATTTCGGTATTGAAACAGACATGCTTTCCCAAGTACTGATAACTAGTACTATTTAAAGTTTTATTCATCTATGCTTTCGTGACTGGTAGTTTTTTTTTTTTTTTTTTTTTCCATTAACGGGCAGACCTAATGAAAGACAGACTGTAGTTGACCAATCACTTCCAACACATGATCCTCATTTATACATTGGAATCGTTATGTCATCTGCATATATTATAACTTGTGGTTCTCCATAAAATTTATAAGAAGCTATCCTGTCCGTAAGAATATAGAATAGCATAGGGCTGAGAACACCCCCTTGTGGGGTACTCCAATTCAAATTTTCTCTGGTCTTTGTTTGAAAAATAAGCAGAAATCCACACTAATAACTTGCCTTTTATGCCTTTACTCAACGCTTTCTAAAATGACTTCCTAATTTGCCTTGTCAAAGGAATCCTTAAGGTCTGCAAAAGTCTACAATGAACTTCAGCATTACTTACAACAATTTAATCACACCAATCTGTGGTGCCCGACAAACGACTTTGATGAAATCTCATAGGATGATATATGAACTTTTATTGTGACGGTAAAGGGATTTTAAACTAGTTTATGAACGATGATCATAAGATACTATAGGCCTAAATCAGAGAGAGAGAGAGAGAGAGAATTATATACTAAGCGTTCTTAGACATATGTACAATGCCGCCTGTCCGCTTCCAACATCCTACATTACACCAGAAAGAAGAAGAGACCTCCAACGCCAGAGAATTTGTCCAAAAAGCAGAGTCAAGACGCCATCCTCAGTGTCTACTCTCCAACCTACTCCCCAATTTACTCCAGACTACAGAAGACTCCCGGCTCTTGTCTACTCCCAGATTACTCCGACCTGCTGCCCTGAAGGAGACCAAGTCTGAAGGAGCGGTGACTCTAGAGACCGCCGGAGGGAGGAACTCCAAGGGGTCAGGAGGCGTCTGCTTCAGTCAACAGTAGTTTGTCAACATTTTATTGCTCTGAAGCTCTTGGCTATTTTATTGTCGACGATATCTGCAAACCGTTGGATGAAAATTTATTTTATTTATTATAAAGCCTAGGAGCAAGTTAAGGCTAGTGATTAATAGACTTTGAATAAAAAAATAAACAGAAGCTACAAGAAATATATAAGGCTAATGATTATGCAATATACTTACAAGGGAATGACTCATTCTAAGGAAAAATATCTAAAATCAAACTGAAAAAACCCGACACGTTCATGAAATAGCTAATCTTTTTTAAGATTGAAGAAGTGACTCTTCGAGGGAGTGCTAAGTCTAAAATCTGAATTAGACGCAAGTTACTAAAGGCTTCCACCAATAGTGCAATATTATTCTGGAAAGCAGTTTCATCAAATTATAATGAAACTTATAATTCAGAACGTAATGATACTTAAAGGAATAAGTATTTAGGATTTTAAGGGATTAAAGTCTTCGGCGGTTTTTAAAGTAAGATTGTGAGCTTTTAGGGTGACTAAGATTTTAAGCTATGTAATTCTACAAATAGTATACATATTTTTTGAGTTTTCAAACTATTTGAGCCTAGGATTTCAAACTGAGACAGGGATTTTATGGCTATTTCAATATATAAAACCAACAGTTTTCATTCATAAGTCTATACAATAATAATTGTTGAATTTATCCCAACCCTTTTCCTATTTTTTTTATAGTAAGTTATGAAATCTATAGATTCACTGAGAATGCGTACTTTAAGTTCAATGAAAGACTATGGCAAGGTCCATTGAATTACGCTGCTGCTTTAGCCAAACTAACCTACTAAAAAAAATTACCTTGTTAGCAAGTGCTAGCACAAGTAATTCTTTACAATTTACGAGTATGTGATTGGGCACAATATATCTCCAGTGAGGTATACAGGCGATTATACTGTTCACACAGTCATGGCATAATGCCCCGAAATCTCATAATCCACTGTCAGTATGTTGTGAGAGTAGTGTGACCTCGCGGCCACACCCATCTCTGACTCTTATCCAGCAGCTCGAAGCGTTGTGTTCGGCAGCACCAACAGTGGCCACTTGTAAATTGAAAATTCCATATATTATTGGCCGGATTTCACTATAAAGTTAAATTTGCAAAGCCTGAATTAATTAAAAAAAAAAAAAACGCAAGACTTACTAACTAAGCTTCTCAGATTTCTCCAGTTCTCCCATTTTGCAAAATCCAGAGGGATCAACTTTTGCGTCAAAACACACTACGCCAGTAGCCAGGAATACAGAAAACGGAAAAATGATAAAAAAAATAATTAATACACACCATTGTAATTAAAATGGACTCAATGAAAATGCTTGGGTGTAATACATATATGCAAGACTTCGCTGATGAACTCTTTGCAGGAATAACAATAGCAATCAAGAAAAATATTAAACATAAAATAGATTCCAAGACTACTTTTTATCAGTCCCAATTCAAACTAACAAAGGACCGATAGTGATCGCGACAGCTGACAGGACGCCAAGACGACATTATTTCCAGCAACCTCCTTTGATCATATACCAATGGTAGCCATATTGTCAACTAACTAATAAAAGATTCCATCTTCAGAAATACCAAATGTAAATAAAGCAAGTTGGGGAAGCTTTAGAAATGAAATAGTAAGAAAAGGAGTAGACAACCAACAATAAACTCAAAATGAAATTAAAATAAGAAATAGTAGACAAAGAACTTTAAGAATGGTACAAAAATATAGAAAAAATAGAGGAAGCTATAAAAAATATACCCATAGTGAATACACTACCACTTGCACGCCATGTTAGTAGTGATAATTTAAAATTAATACAATGGCACTAAAACATCCGAAATACAGTACTTATACGAAGTTGGAACAACACAGAAGATGTGTCTCACTACAAGAGCAATTAGTACAAGAAAACTCCAAGATTGTATCATCAAAATTTGGAAGACCTAATAAAACATACACAAATACAGTACATAACCCAATAACTCTGTTTCAAGACTGATGGGAAGCAAAACTAATACATCGCCATACATAAAGCACAGGAATGAGAAATGTATGATGACCCAAGAGAAAAAAGTACTGCCACAAGGCCTACTTGGCAGGAAATATTCCAGATAACCCAAAAGGATAAACCAATTTTCGACAACCAACATGAGACAATAGTTTTTAAGGAATTCATTGAACAACACGAACAAAAATCCGCACCATGCAGTTGATATTAGCGACAACTATGAAAACTGCCCACTAGCAAGGAAAATAGAATTGCGGGAAAATAAATTAATAACTTAAGTCTTAACTAAGGCACCGGGAGGAAGTGGCATTAACAAGGCCATAATTCAAAATTTACCAGACATTGCATTTGAAAACTTAAAAGAGACAATTGGGGTCTCACAATGGATCATTCAAGAATGCAATAATGATTTAAATACCCACCCAAAACAGGAAAAGATACTTGTCTGGTCGACAATTATATACCAATATCATTACTACTAAAACTATTTGGTAAAATATATTTTTAAAAAAAAATAATTAACAACAGATTAAGGTTGTTCATAGAAGGTAACAAACCTACACAAGATAAACAAATATGGATTTAGAAAAGGAAGAGGAACCCAGATTCCAATAGCAACAATATATGAGAGAAAAAACAACATAGGAATCCATTCCCGTTACCAAGTGGAGTCCCACAAGGATCTTTTCTCAATCCAACATTGTTCATATATTATATATACATCAGATGTTGCTCCATCACCGGAGTACTGTACTGATGGTCTGCTTTGGCAGATGATATAACTCAAATAGTTATACACCCAGAAAAACGTACACGAAGAATGGACCCAACTTTTTAAGAAAAGTAGCACAAAAAAGCAATGGGCCAAATTGAAAGAATAAATAAGTTGAATAAAAGTGGAAAAGGGAAAAACAGAGACAAATAAATCCAAATTCCAACTGGCATCACTATCTGCATACAAACCTTGCCAAATAATATTAGACCAACAACCACTTAATTTGACTAAAAGCGCAAGAATAAAGCTATCTATAGGAATGCAATTCGGGACAAAGAGGAATATAAAGACATGTGCAGAAAGACAGAATAGCAAGAACACAGACTACAAAGCTAAAAAGTGTTGGGAATATGAACACAAATATAAAAATCCCATATCTACAAAAGTCTAATTAGGACCAATAATGGAATATCCACCAATACCCAAGTGCTTAGCATCGACCTCCAATATAAGTGCATTACAAAAAATATATGTATATATATATCAAGGTATGTAATGAGAAAACAATCAAGATATGATGATCTGAATAAAGATCAAATACACAAACAATACAAAGTAGAAGCAATTAATCAGATCATATATACTGGCAACCAGTATATGGAGTAAACTAGTTTAGCACAATAGTGAATTGACGGAGGAATCGGAAGCAGGAGAGAAACTACCCAAACAACAAAAGACCACAGATAGTAGAGAAGAGTCTCTTCATAATTATATTCATCGCGATGAACCTCAACCATTATTTACTATTAAGAAATGTCTAGTGAAAAATGAATATGTAGGATTTACTAAAGTATATACAATGTAAAATCCTCGATTACGCTAAGGTTTAACATTAAGGCTAAAATGAGAAAATGAACTTGAGCCTAATAAAATTACACTATTAAGAAATAAAATCTGTACAACTCACCATGATTATATAATGTAAGGTCGTTATTGTAATATTAAGGCCATAGTTATGAAAAAGTTAGAAAAATGTGCCTTACCCAAATAAAATTGTGGATAAACACACCTTTACATAACACTTATTAATACTTAACTTTCTACACTATTCCCTATCATGGTTAGCTAACTAACTGCCCTCTTTCTTCTTTCACCCATCTTACCTATCACCTAAAAATAAATAAATAAATAAATAAATTTGGCAAAGCCCGACATTTACAAAACCTTACTGCATTACCGTTGTCCTAAACTATATTTGTATCGTGAACAGAATTAGTATTAAAGTAACTACACCGAATACAAACATTCAGTTTTAATCTAAAAAATATTATCATTACCAAAAATACAGTATAAATATAAAATCACTTACTGGAACAAAATACACTAAACGGTCACAGTCGAAACTAGTATCAGGGACCTGACGGATCCTCTCATGTCAAAGGGTAAAGCAAATACCTCAAGAGTACACTACAGGAGTCAAGACCAAACAGTTATAATTCAATGTTCCCACGGTCACTCAGCATGGGACCTCCCCCCGGAGGATAGGATAGATATCCTTGGAAGACACAAGGGCAATGCCTCCACCACTCAGCCTAACGTCGAAGTCGCCTCAAGAACCCCGATGTCTGATAAACACTTAACGACCCATTACACTGACTACCGACAGATGAACTTGTTACGAACTTTAAACTTACTTATTCACTTGTTACAACTGCAGTTCTGGACAATGTGATTGTAACACGACAGACTAAATAAACGTAACATTCAATGTAACTCTAATTGTCGTCCCTTTGTGCTATTGTTATATTAAAATCATCAAATACTACTTTTCAGTAAAAAGGATATCGATTTTTATTCTAATTTTTTTCTTTCTGTAATCAATAATAATTTGTAATTATTGTAGGTATATAATTTTGTAATATTTTGGTCATATACTATGTAAATGAAATTAATATTTTTCTAATAAGAAAAGATATAAAAAAAAAAACTTACTTTTCATGATGGAGTATCAAATTGATTTTTTTTTCTGAAATCTATAAGTAAATCTGACAACGTCTTTTTTACAATGCACATTAGAGAAATATTGGCTTATTTTATTTAAGATAAATCATAGTATGTTGCCGGTAATATGTGAATAGTATTAGTGATAATATGTTTTTGTAACATACTCCAAGTTACCAATTGGCAGTGACTGACAGCATACAATACACACGTATGGAAAAGATAATTCAATATGTGTTCCATAAAACAATTGACTGTTATATAAGGTATATTTCATTTTTTTTTTTTTTTTTTTTTTTTTTTGACGCTTTAGGTGTGGTCAGCGATACATTCGCCCTCAAGATCACTCTCCCTTCAGGAGTCCTATTCTTAATGCACATTATTCGGCGTCAGGTGACCTGACCTGGTAGTTGTGACGCCAGATAACCCACAATCATCAATTAATTCACATCATAAATTCCGAGGAAAGGGGGCAGAGCTACTTTATAACAGGTATCCTAACCGTATGATAATTTCATCCTCAAAACTTGGGAGTCTGGCAACTGCTCCTCCGTACAAATTTGAATTGCTCCGTGGGAGGTACTAGACCTACTGGACGTTACAGGTATACAGTAAATTTTTCTCTCTCCTATTTAATCTTGTTTACTGTTCCCCTAAATATAACCTGTATGCTGTAGCATTTTCGTTCTGTTCTATTCGTTTTAAACCTTTCCTTCAACGGTCAGCAGCATCGACAATGAAAGTGCTCAGCGCATCGGGACAATAAACCTTGACAGAACTCAACATTTTATTGAAAAAGACGCCTCCTGACCTGTTGCAGTTCCTCCTCCAGTAATAAGGGTAGTGAACGAGAGCCGGGAGTCTGTTGTAGTGATCGTCTGGAGTAATTTGGGGAGTAAGCAAGATACCTAGAACTAAGAGCTGGGATGCTGGGTTCCCGACGCATTGGAGGTTTCCTCGTCTTCCCTTCTTCTTTCTGGTGTAATGTTATGGAGGAGTTATGGAGTTCCATTTGACAATGTCTGTGTGTCCTATAGAGAGAGATAGAGATAGAGAGAGAGAGAGAGAGGGTAATTGGTGGTTGGATAGTTAGCGGTTGAATTAGCTGTTGGTTAGTTCTGGTTGTTCTGCTTGTGCACCGCTGTTAGAGTTCTGTGTTTTCAGTCAGTCTTTGGTCAGTCTTTAGGCAGAGCCTGTAAAGATCAGTAGTGTTGGCAGCGGTCTGTGAATAGTGTTGTGGCATTGAAAGTCATTTATGTTTCGTGTTATTGTTTGTTGTTTGGCGGTTGTTGAGTTTGTTGTTGTTTGCGTAGAGTTGTTGTGCCTGTGATGTTGGATTTGTGCTGTGAGTTTCTGTTGAGTGTATGTGAGTTGTTATAGTTTAGGAGGTTGTTGTTGTTGTTGGGGAGCTGTTGTGGTTTTCTTGGTGTAGGTTTGTGAGTTATTGAGGGTGGTTGTTGGTGAGCTGTTGTGATTCCTTGGTGTTGTTAGTGGTGTGTGTTGCCTTATTTTGTGTTGTGTTGGTAATTGCAGTGGTCTTTTGATGTGGTTGTATTCCTTGTTTGTTGTTGAGTTGTGGTAGTGTTATTTGTTGGTTTGCTGTGTTGTTGAGTTGTGGTCCTTGGGTGTTGTTTGTTTGCTGTGTTGTTGAGTTGTGTTGTATTCCTTGTTTGTAATTGTTGTTGTTGAGTTGTGGTCCTTGGGTGTTGTGTTGTTGGGTTGTGGTTCTTGGTTGTTGTCTTTGTTATGGTTGGTATCTCAGCGACCTCGACCGGAAGACAGCGCAGCAGAGCCCGAAGTATCTGGAGTTGGGTGAGTACATGTGTTTGTGGTATTTTTTTTTTTTCCCGTTATGTGTATAGGAAAGTCAATTGTCCGGCGTGTACTCCGTAGTGTAAAGAGGAAAGTGTGACTGAAGGTGAGTTTGGCAGCTGGACTGGTTAAGTTTATGTGGGGGAGATTTTGCCGCTTGTTTTTGAGCTTGTAATCCCGCTTCAAATATAGGCCTAACTCCTGCATAATATATATATATATATATACGTATATAATTACAATAATGTGAATTAAAGCTGACAAAGCAAGTTTCTATAACAACTGTATTGGAAATCTATAAGATTATGGTAATATGACAATATCTAAATAAAACTGAGGACGAAGGAATTTTTCATAATTCCCCTAAAATGTATCTTATAAGGTTCAGAGTATGTTAATTTATAAAATTAACATAAAAATTACCCATATTCTTAAACTTAGTGTATTCTATATATTCTTCGAATTTTCCAATTTGATTTATTATTGTAGTTCAATATCTTGTTTCGTTGTCGAGTCACCTAACGATTGATGTAGGCCTATTTCCTTCATATCCATCATATATATGACTGAAACAAACAAACAAACAAACAAAACAAACAAACAAACAAATAAACAAATAAACAAATAAACAAACAAACAAATAAACAAACAAACAAATAAACAAATAAACAAATAAATAAATCAAAACAAACAAATAAATAAACAAAATAAATAAACAAATAAATAAACAAACAACAAATAAACAAACAAACAAATAAACAAACAAATAAACAAACAAATAAACAAACAAACAAATAAACAAATAAACAAATAAATAAACAAATAAAATAAATAAACAAATAAATAAATAAACAAATAAATAAACAAATAAATAAATAAACAAATAAATAAACAAACAAATAAATAAACAAACAAATAAACAAACAAATAAACAAAACAAATAAATAAAACAAATAAATAAATAAATAAATAAATACACTTAAAACTAAAATTTTTCAGTCGTGAACCAATGAAATTGATTTAGAATTCTGCGTAACGAAAAAGATGGTATTTGATGTCAGTAATGGGAAAAATTTTTTTACTTCTCTGTTGATGTTATAGATTGGCAGATGTGCGGAGATCAACTCAAGCGGAGAGCTAATTTCACTTTGGAATGAACATGCTAGAACTTGATACCGGTTGGAATGGGAATGAAAGGCATCAGAGGAGGAGCTATGGTCCCTCCTAGGTTCATTAGGAATGAATTATCGTGCGGATAGGATACCTGTTAAGTTTATTAATTCATTGCGCAAATAAGGATATCGACTCTCGATTCTAAAAAATAAATAAATAACTAACTTTAAAAAACTTTATTTAAGAAACACATCTCATTATAACTAATGGTAGTTTCATGATAATATATCAGGAATAGAATATATGAAAATATAAATTAAGAAAGGCGATGATGAGCAAGAAACAATTATATAACTTACGGTTTTGGGTCTCAACACAAACGGAAGAATCAGCTCTCAAACAAAGGAAGTTTTAAACTAAAATGTTTATAACTATAAACATTTCTCCAAAGAAGTAACTCAAGATGGAGCTTTGAAAATGAAAGAAATCAGAGAGAGAGAGAGAGAGAGAATGAATTTCCCATACACAGAGATTGAATTCAAATGACAAATGTGCAATCATGAACCAGCCAGACAGTACGTAAGATCATGGAACTATAAACATGGAAAGGGTGGAGAGAGCTTTGTTATGGCGCCAATGCAGCAGACATCCTTTGGTGTAGATAATCACTACTTTGATGTGATTCGCCTGATTGTGGGCATTTACTTTGATTGACGCTACCACCGCGTAGCCAGACTCCACAGTCAGGCATTGCAGGGGTAGAAGCATTCGCCAGAAATGCAATAAACTTGTCCTCTTCAAAGAGTAGTAATACCCAGTGTTTTTTCGAGTTCAGCTTTGTACATTTAGCATCAAATATTCTGCAAATTCTGTAATTTAGTGATAAGTCTGCCTGTATCACAATTCAGCCCACCTCGCCAAATGGAGCGTAATCTGTTAACTTTCCATGACAATACTCTTGTAGTCTATGACATTTGTTGCATTTTGTTAAAGTAAATTTAGTAGTACACATTATTCAATCTAGTAATTTCTCTCTACATGATAATACATTTAAATACTTAAAATTATCATCATTAGATAGGACTGACATTAATGAGTGATCTGTAAAAGTAAATATATCAACTGTTTTTTCTTTTGTAATAATGGACTGATATAAGGCAACATAATTAAAATTTAAGTCCATTGTGTCATGGTGACACAGACTGGATACCAAGTGATAAGACCTAGGTAGCGCATAAACGCAAATTAGAG
>NC_087220.1:54529271-54547118 GCF_015104395.2 Macrobrachium nipponense
ACCCAGGTCCCTATAAATTCGCGAGCGATTCGTGCCTCGGAAAAAGCAAAAAGTTAAAGTTGGCAATACAGAAACTTCAGCTGCCAAGCAAACGTTTCTTCGCGTTGAATCAACGTTGCAATACCTTTGGCGTTTTCTCTCGTCAGTGATTGTCAGTTTGTATGTCAATCAAGTCCTGACAGCCCCGCTCGATTTTCTTCTTCTTCTCTCTCTCTCTCTCTCTCTCTGCTTTCAAGGTCAATCGGTTATTATATTAATGATGCTGAGAGAGAGAGAGAGAGAGAGAGAGAGAGAGAGAGAGAGAGAGAGAGAGAGAGAGAGAGAGAGAGAGAGAGAGAGTCATAATTAAACTTACACGATGCCAAAAATACACTGTTAATGTAAAACATATATATATATATATAATATATATATATATATAATATATATATATTTTATATATATTCGAGAGAGAGAGAGAGACCTTACCTTACAGACCTTACATCTTGTTCGGGTTGCCCCAGGTCCCTCAGTGTAGGCACCTCTAATGTCTACCAGAGAGTTGCTAGTACATCTTCCGGTATATTTTGCATCTTCCAATCTTGGATGGTCTGGGATGCAGTTTAGATATTTGTCGAGCTTTATTCTTAAACACATCTACGCTCACGTCCTGATATATTCCTCAGATGAGCTGGCAACGCATTGAATAGACGCTGCATTATCGATGCTGGAGTGCGTAGTGGATTAATGTCCTGTGTGCTTTCCTTATTTTTCCTGGTATAGTTTTGGGCACTATTAATCTACCTCTGCTTGCTCTTTCTGATATTTTTAGTTCCATGATATTTTCTGCTATTCCTTCTATCTGTTTCCATGCCTGAAATTATCATGTAGCGTTCTCTTCCTTTCCTTTCTAGACTATATAATTTTAAGAATTGTAGTCTTTCCAGTAGTCTAGGTCCTTAACTTACTTCTATCTAGCTGTAAAGGACCTTTGTACACTCTATTTGTGCAATATCCTTTTGATAGTGTGGGTACCATATCATATTGCAATATTCAAGTGGACTACGAACATATGTTTTATAAAGCATAATCATGTGTCAGCTTTTCTGTTTTGAAGTGCCGTAACAACATTCCCATTTTTGCTTTACATTTTGCCAACAGAGTTGCTATTTGATCATTGCATAACATGTTCCTATTCATCATCACACCAAGGTCTTTAACTGCTTCCTTATTTGTGATGGTCTCATTATTAGGTCCCTTATATGCATATAGCTTTCTTTCTCTGTCTCCATAATTTATTGATTCAATTATCAGAGTTAAAAATACCATCCTAGTTTACCTCTGCCCAATCATATACTTTGTTAAGGTCTCTTTGTAGAGCGTTCCTATCTTCATCACAAGTAATTTCTCTACTATTCTGTGTCATCTGCGAAACTACTCACTACCGAATCCTTCACATTATTGTCTATGTCTTCAATCATAATAACAAAGCAGTATTGCAGCTAACACCGTACCTTGCGGCACACCGGATATTACCTTGACTTCATCCGATTTCTCGTCGTTTGCAATAACTATCTGTTTTCTGTTGTGTAAAAATTCTTTTAACCATCTTCCTACTTTATCCACGATATTGTGTTTTTCTAATTTTCTTCGCTAATATATTATGGTCTACTTTATCAAAAGCTTTTGCAAAGTCTAAATAAACCACATCTGTTCATTTCCGCTTTCATAATTTTATTTTTTTTGAAATATGTTTCACGGTGGACTAACAGTTGGGTTTGTGTATTTTTTCCGGGTACGAAACCATGTTGTCCTTTATTAAACAAATTATTTTTTATTAAATGTTTCATAATATTTTTCTTCATTACCCTTTTCATACACTTTCATAATATTGATGTTAGACTCACAGGCTATAATTAATTACTTGCCTCTAGTCTTGATCCACTTTTGAAAGTAGGGGTAATATATGCTAATTTGTGCTCATCATAAAATCTTGCCTGTATCTACACTTTGTCTTAATAATATTGCAAGTGGCTTTGCGATAGAATGAACTACTTTCTTTAACAAAATAGCAGGAATTCCATCAGGCCCTGCAGCAGCTCCATTTTTAATTTCATTAATAGCCTGCACAATATCAGCTTCATTAATATCTATGTCAGCTAAATATTCACTATTTTCATCCCTTACTTCTATATCATTATCTTCATTATCTATTTCTAGGGGTGAATTCTCTCTTATATCGTTCTGCCAGTATGTTGCAAATTTCCTTTTTCATTCGTTAATCTCCCTTCAATTCTCAGAGGGCCTATTTCTATTCTTCTTTTATTCTCTTCTTCGCATATGAGTATAATAGTTGGGGTTTTGCTTGATATTTAATAGGGTTTTTTCTTCCAAGTCCCGTTTTTCATTTTCTTTGATTGTATAATCTTTTGTTCTGCATTTTTCATATCTTAACTTTTAGTTCTATAACTTTCCATGCATTTTTTTTCTTGTTTTGCAAGACCTTTTTTCCACTTTCTGATTTTCTGGAACAAGATCCTTCTGTCTCTTGGTTATGCATGAATGATGTTTACTTTTCTTCTTCGGTATATAGTTTTTCCACAATTTTCTCCAATATTTTATATAATATCTCCGTATTTACCCTTATGTCATCACTTACGAAAAATTTGTTATCCCAATCTTTCGTTTAATTCTTCATTAATTTCTGACCATTTTATATTTTTACTGTAGGAAGTTGTATTTTCCATATCCTTCCCACTTTTTTCATTTCTTGCTTATCTCTATTTTCACTTGCTTTGGAATGAACTGTTAATTCTATGACATTATGGTCTGAAATATTCGCATTATAACTATTATTTCTTTAACATAATTCATCTCGTTCACAAATACTAGTCTAAAGTATTTTCCTTTCTTGTGGCAGGTGATTTATTTGTTGAATGTTGTATTCTAGTAGCATATCTAATAGCTTTTCAAATGCCTCTTATCTTCTGCACTACTATTACTCTCTTTTTTATATGTATAAGTACAACCACAATCTCTATTCGTTCTTTCCATTCTACGAAAGGAAAGTTGAAGTCACCAGATAGGAGAATAGTCCAGTCCTTGTGATTCTACATATATCACTCCAATTTTTCAATTATTAAGTCAAATTCTTTAGTATTAGGAGGTCTATATATTACTATGTTCATCATTTTTCAGATTCAAATTCTACCGCTATTAGTTCACATTCTGAGTTACTATATTTCTCATATATTTTTCCTTGTTTTTTGTCTTTCCCATATGATTGCGGTTCCCCTTGATTCCTATTTTTTCTATCTGATCTATAAGTTTGGAACCCTTTTATTGATCATCATTCCCAGTCTCTTGGGAATACCAGGTTTCACTTATATTCATTATATCTATTTTCTTTTCATTTTGGGTTAGTTCTTCTAAGTACTCTATTTTTCTTTTTTGAGTTACTCGTAACTAAACCCTGCGCATTCATCACTATGATGGTTTGCGTGTTTTCTCCTTCATTTAATACTGGTAGTAATAAGGATTTTCCCATGTCTCTTTCCTGTTCTGGTTTGTTTTGTTCTTTTTTTCATTTCCAGAAATTCTGACATTAAAAAAATCCAACTTTTTCCATAATATTTGATCTTCCTTCATCATAATTATTCATTTTGTGTCTGAATCTGCAATTTTCTCGTCCGTCTGCAATATCCTCTTGCTAATAACATACAGTTATTATCTCTTGAGTAGAATTCGGAGCTGATGCTTTGAAATTTTTTGCTGACACCTCTGCATATCTCATTGGTGGTTTGCTTTTCTCTTTTACCTGATATTCTTGATTCTCTCTTTATTTGTTTCTTTCTTATTTTGGATTTTATTACTTGGTTGGTTATTTATTTGATTATGATTCATGGCTACAGGGTGCATATATTTGCATTTTTTGTCGAACTTACATCCTTTTCCTTCTTTTAGGTTTTTACATATTTTGGTGGATGCAGATCTCTGCAATCATCCCCATATCCATCTAAGTATGCACATTTACCATATATTTCATAGTTTTTGACATATCTTAGGATGTTGTAGTAACATCTTTCTCCAAATCTGCAATTCCTCTTTTCAAAAGGTTTTGCAGATTTTTGTCTTTCTTGTCTATTTTTCCTCTTTCCCGTCATTGTATAGATCTGGGTAGAGCCTCTTCGGGATTTGCTTTTCTTTGTCATATCGTAATTTATTTCTTCGTAGGTATGCTGCTTTATTGCCTCATATGTAGTATCAATGAGTATCTCTGCATCCATACTTTTATCTTGTTCTTTGTTTTCCTTATTTTTTCTGTCATTTCATTTTTGTTTACTTCTCTTCGTTTTCCTCTTCTTCTTTTTCTTCTTCTTCTTCCTCTTCCTTCTTCTTCTTTCATCCTCAACTATTTGTACATTCAATCTTGATTTAATAACATTGTCTATCCATGATAGACATGTTGAACAAAAAATTCTTGTATCTTTTCTCAATCTTGTATTACCTCAGCACACTGTGGATGGGTCGGAATGTTGCATGCAGCACATTTTCTGATTAGGTTTTGTGGATTGACTATGCTATACCAAACCTTACACAGTTTGCATGCTTTTTGGCATTCTTTTTCCTAATGCATCAATTAGGATATTCACAAGATTCACCTTATTCATTTTCTTTGTCGGAATATGTTGGTTTATGTATATTTTCTTTATGAGTCTCTTGACCACTTGGATTTTATTTGGAACTTCTTCAATTATTTTCAAGATGTTTTCATTAGATTTGTGTTCCAGTTTGAAGGATTATATATACCTTTCTTAATATATCTATGAATGCTTTTGTATCTTTTTGGTGGAGGACTTTGTTGCTGATTCATAGATGAGAAATGCCAGTTTCCCTTCCTGCTACCTCATCGTATTGCGAATCTGCTAGACACGCCAAATTACGCCATCCTTCTTCCCGCAGTTGGAACTTACGAGAGAGAGAGAGAGAGAGAGAGAGAGAGAGAGAGAGAGAGAGTCATAATTAAACTTACACGATGCAAAAATACACTGTTTAATGTAAAACTATATATATAGTATAATATATATATATATATATATATTATAATAAATAAGAAAGAGAGAGAGAGAGAGAGAGAGAGAGAGAGAGAGAGAGAGAGAGAATAGTATAATAATATAATAAGACTGAAGGTAGAACGCAAAATAAATAAATAAAAAATAAAAAAGGTAAAATCGAGGTTGTCAACAAAACAAGATTCCTAGTTCGAACATCTTCACTAGAAACTTATTATAAATAGCAGTCACCTTATTTTTGCATTTTCATTTACTTCTGTTTCTTTGTTCCACCTTTCTACAAGGTGCCTCTAACATTTTCCTTAACCATTTGTGTAAATCAGACATTTCTGTACTAATTCTTATCTATTTTCATCTTTGTTTGCGAGCGAATTTATTCCTCTATTTTCATCATATTGTTAAAAGTTTTTGTTAATCTTTTATTTACATTCGCTTCCGACTAAACTGTATTCGCTTATTCAGTAACTTTCTTAAATAGTTTTATTTCCATTTAAAAACAATATTTTTTTTTATCTTTTTGTTTTCATAAAATACCCTAACCTACTTCCTACCAGTATTCCTAACATGCTTTCATTTCTTTACACGTGTTAGTTTGTTTATTTGTGCTTTTACTTTAAATGCCTTCTTCTGTCTCCTATCACTTGTTATTTTTGCTTTATCCGAAACGAGTTCTATTTCCTATTTCTCGTTCAACACTATGATTACTTTCATTAATTGATTTAACAACCTTTTCCAAAGTATTTGTATCAATTCATTTGTTATTTTAAATATTTATGGATTCATCTACGTCTTTTCTTTCCCCTTCGACATTTACAAGCAGAGAGAGAGAGAGAGAGAGAGAGAGAGAGAGAGAGAGAGAGAGAGAGAGAGAGAGCAGCTTAATGTAATATCAACTGCTATATGAATACAAACGTTACAATAAGACAAACAATTAAACTGAAAAGCAAGTGAGAAAATAACTCAAAGTATATTACAGTCATGATAAAATACATTTGTATGAAAGTCAAGACAGCACTTTTATCATGAACCTTTAAATGTTACACGAGTCTGCTTTCGACACATATACGCGCGCGCGCTTGTGTATTTTGATAAACAAGCGCCTGCACGGACATAAGAATACTGACACATGCAGACGTATTTAAAGGAAAATATATAGTAACTAACATACATGCAAATATATATATATAATATATAATATATATATATATATATATATATAAAAACACTCTACACAACGGCCACTGCTACTGTATATTCATACTTGACTTACAAATAATGGATGAACCCCAATGTCAATAAAATTCCCCACAACATTTATTTCATCAAATGAATAATTAAATATACCAAGCATTACATCTACCTAAATGAAAACAATGCAATTAAATGTGGCAGACACGGACGGCCCTGCACGTTATTCTCGAGCAGTTTTCCAAAATGATTGGGGCTACCCATCACATTTCACATCCTCCGACGGAACCGGTCTATAAAATCCGGGTCTCCAAATAATCTGGGATTCTAAAATAAGGCCATTTGGCTTAGTAGCCGGAGGAGGGATCCTGTCACGGCAGGGAAACGTTAATGAAAGGTTCGAAAAGACGTGAGGAGAGGTGACGTTTCGAGATGATGATGATGATGATAATAATAATAATAATAATAATAATAATAATAATAATAATAATAATAATAATATAATAACGAATATCCCACATAACACAAAAGAATGGAAGTTCGGTGCATGAGAACAAAAAAATAGATAAAAGCTAAATGGATTCTTCCCATTAGCATCCTCCACCGGAAATGATGAAGAGCAGAGATCGTGTGCCATCAATACCACACACACACACCCCCCCCCCCTCCCTCCCCCCCCCCCCCTTCCCCCCCCCCCCATCCATTCACGTTGATATACCCGAAAAAAATTCATTGACAGGAAGGCCGAGACCCCTATTTCGTCCTGTTTGTTCGTTTGTCAGGTTTGTTGCTTAATGACTTCCACTTTGATCAGTAAACGTTGTTTTCAGGATCTGACGTTTTTTTTTAAAGAAAATTACTCCGACGGCTTTGTCTGTCCGCCCTAAGATCTTCAAAACGACTGAGGCTAGAGGGCTGCAAATTGGTATGTTGATTATCCATCCTCCAGTCATCAAACATACCAAACTGCAGCCCTCTAGCCTGAATAGTTTTTATTCTATTTAAGGTTAAATCTAGCCATCATCGTGCGTCTGGCAACGCTACAGGACAGGCCACTACACCGGGCCGTGGCTATAAGCTTCACGGGCCACGGTTCATACAGCATTATACACTGCGCAGAAAACTCGATTACGCCGAAGACACTTCGGCGCATTTTTTACTTGTTTTATTATGAGACGAATGTTCACTTTTGCACTGGTGTATGTTCTTTGTTCTTCTCTGGAAGATGTAATTGTTCTCAACCGGAAAGTGACTTCGCTCTCATGTCCATATTTTATTGTTAAACATTTTCATTCACTTATTATTGTCTTATTATTTCACTTTTTATGATGTCTTATTGTTGAATATATTCGTTGTTTTATTCCTTTCATTAATAAATACTTTCCACTTTTGTACCCTTGCTTTTTATTTTGAAAGCTTATCACCTTTTTTCTTTAATTCGTTAACAACAAGCGTCGTTGTCTCATTGGAAGACTTTTTCACTTGATTGTGACCAAGTTTCATACTTTGTGTTATTGCAAAACGTCCCCGGTGTTCTTGGTTCGAATGTCAATTTCTCAGTTTCTCTGTAAACCGTTTTCTCAGAATTTTATCAATCAATTTCTCCTCGGCAAATCTTTATGGATCTTGGCTCATCTTACAGAAACAATTGCTGTACCCTGCTTTTGTTAACTTTAATAACCCCATGACGCAGCGTCTTTCGTCGGTGATGATGGTGGATCTCATTAAAAAAAAAAAAGACCAAACAAAGTAAGCTCTCAGAGAGAGAGAGAGAGAGAGAGAGAGAGAGAAGATTAGACAAAAGGCGTCTTAATACATGTAGTTATAGACGCTGAAAGATGATAGAATCTGAGAGAGAGAGAGAATAACATGCAAGACAGAAGGCGTCTTCACGCATATGGTCATCGACGCTGAAAGAAGACATAATCTCTCCCGAGAGAGAGAGAGAGAGAGAGAGAGAGAGAGAGAGAGAGAGAGAGAGAGAGAGAGAGAGGCTTCAATTATCCCAGTGGACAGGGAAACAAAAGGCGATGACGACAACAACGAACTGGACCTTAAAACAATTGCTTTATATCATTCTTTTTATTTTTACCTTTTATAATATCTTTATAATACTATTTCCATCTCTACTCATTCATTTCCATTATTATTTCATCATATTACAATGACCTCATCATTATTATACATGATTTTTATCTTAAAATTCTTATCATTATCATTAGCTTCACAATCGTGCCTGATGATGGTGTGGTTACGAGTATCATTCCCGTTCTCGGTATCGGTATCATCCTGACAATTATCATTACCATTAATATTAAAAGGGAAATGTAAAGGTTTACGAGGAAGACTGATAAGGCTCATTATGAAATTAACTCTAATGATGCAGCAATTCTATTTACCAGAGCTTGTTTAGGAGAGGTTTACGTTCTTCTTGTTCTCCTTATCTTATTATAATCATTATTTATTACTATTATTATTATTTATTACTTCTTCTTATTGTTATTATTATAATTATTATTATCACTACTTATTCTTCTGATTATTATTAATATTATTATCACGCTATTATCAGTACTTCCTTCACGTTATTATTGTCGTTGCTTCTTCTTCTTCTTCTTCTTCTTCTATTATTATTATTATTCATTATTATTATTATTATTATTATTATTATTATTATATTATTATTATTATTATTATTATTGATTATTATTATTATTATAACAATACAACAATAAAATAATAATAATAAAGAAGTATAAAAATAATAATTTATTATTACTATTATTATTTCTTCTTCTTCTTTTATTATTTTTACTATTATTATTATGAAGCCAACGCAAAGTGGAACACTGCGCCCCTATTGTCATACAGTCCATAAAAGACAAATCCATCGCATCGTCAACAACAACAATGAATGTAAATAAAATCCTATTCAGAGCAAATAATACAAAATAACTTTGTATCACAACATTCGATGAAGTAGTTATAACGTTTCCAGTTCATTTCGACTGGAAGACTAACTCGCTGCGCCTTTTGGAGAGAGAGAGAGAGAGAGAGAGAGAGAGAGAGAGAGAGAGAGAGAGAGAGAGAGAGAGAGAGAGAGTAATGACCAAATGTTTAAATTTACTCACAGAGGCCAGGGGCAATCAGCAAATATGGCAATCATCTTTACTGTACCTGATGAAAAAGAAGAGAAAATATAATGAGCAATTTTCATGAGTTATTATCATCATCATCATCATCATCACCATTATTATTATTATTAGTATTATTATTATTCTTATTATTATATTATATTTTTAACGAAAAAAAACACAGGTGAAGGAAATCCTATTTAAAACAAAAAAACATTATCAGACATGCATATTCATATATATATATATATATATATATATATATATATATATATATTACAAATAAAGATAATATATACGTATGTATATACATATAATACGATAAATATATATATATATATAGATTATTATTAGTGAATTATTATTATTTTAACGAAAAAAAAAACACAGGTTGAAAGGAAATTCCGATTTAATAAACAAAAACATTAAAATCAAGAAAGCATTATTCCATATATGTTATGTATATAATAATATATATATATCATATATAATATACAAATAAAGATTAACATCTATACGTCTTGTAATTTACACATATATATACTAAATATATAATATATCTAATCTCTAATATATATATATTATTATATTATAGTAATATATATATATATGCTAAATTAAGAACTTTTCACCTCAATGAACCCCACCAGCGCTCACTCCTCACGCGCACGCATAAAAGTACACCTACCTACATACACCTTAAACGTAAAGCAGTACACTTAAACATAAAAAAAATAAAGTATAAAAGGAAAATTCAATTAATCCTCTCTCTCGTCTTTTACAAACAATTCCCTATTCATTCCCGGAGTCGTCGTCTTTTTTTTTTTTTTTTAACAATTCACAAACCTTCCATTCCGGGCCGTTGTTTATTCATTAAACATAACAGAGTCGTCTTGATAACATTCTCTCGGGCCAGGAACACGGTCATTACCTGCTAAAGACCCCCTAATTAGTAGTAATTAAGAGTAGCTGTAGCCTTTGCTACAAATCATGCCACCCCTTTCATTAAAAAAAAAAAAGGAAAAAAAAAGTTGCTGCCAATGAGAGATCACGATGAAACGACTGCTACTTCAAAGCTTTATGTTATTATTTATTATTATTATTATTATTATCATTATTATTATGCACAAGATGAACCCAATTCAAATGGGACCACTGATTTGAAATTCAAGCTTCCGAAGAATAAGAAGCTTACATGTACTACATGTAAACAAACGCATGCGCGCATGTGTTTGTTTGTTTGTTTGTTTGTATGGTGCTTTTACGTTGCATGAAACCAGTGGTTATTCAGCAACGGGACCAACGGCTTTACGTGACTTCCGAACCACGTCGAGAGTGAACTTCTATCACCAGAAATACACATCTCTCACTCCTCAATGGAATGGCCAAGAATCAAACCCGCGACCAACGAGGTGGGACGCTAATACCATACCAACCACGCCGATGAGGCGCTTATGCACGCATGTGCACTACTGCTGGTCAGTAATTGTGAACTTGTATAAACACATGACGACAATAAAGTACTTATTATTATTATAATTGTTGTTGTTGTTGTTGTCGATGTTCTAATGGTAAGCATTTTCATAATGCATAAACAAAATTTAACTAACCAACCATTCATGTGTGTATGTGTTTGAGAGAGAGAGAGAGAGAGAGAGAGAGAGAGAGAGAGAGAGAGAGAGAGAGAGAGAGAGAGAGAATCAACTAAAGTGGTACCCCATTCAATAACTTCCCCTAACCCCTAAAGATAAAAATTTCACAGAAACTTCGGACTAACATAAATGCCAGGGAGCGTTACACATCCTTTCAGGATACGCCAATAAAACCTTATAAAGGTCCCAAATAATTTCTCCCCCCAGGGCATAAAATAAACAGCTCCTCCTAACGGCCGCTGGGTTGAGAGATTAGGTCATCCAGTGTCAACAGAGAACGATGAAGGCTAAAACAACAAAAGCTGGGATCCTCCATAATTACAGCTTTCCCCCTCAAACATTCTGAAATCATTGGAATATCGACAAACACTTCAATGTTAAAGACTAAATGCTTAAGTGATTAGTAGGGAACATAACGCGCTGCAATCAGCAAAGCATTCCTTGTTGAATTTACTGATTAGATGATACAACTATTGCACAAATAACATAACACGAGCATACTGAAAAAAAAAAAATTATGCTTAGAAAGCCTGTTTTTATTATCAACACGACATTTTCATATAGTAATTATGTAAATCGCCGCAAGTAAGTGCTGCTTTGCTTAAAAACTAAAATGAACTTATTAATTACGAACTTATTAATTACAAAGTGATTGATTAGTGGCTAGAATGAAGTTTTGTTCAAAACAGTCTTGCCTTACTATATATGAAACGACACCAGATAACATTATTTGGTCAAAACAGTAAAAAACTCAAAACAAAACAAAAAACACAAAACAAAAAAATAATAATCGGTCGAATTCAAAGCCAAATCCTCCTTACGTTAATTGAGAAAGGAACGCTTCAAGATCCGCGTTAACTAGGTTCTCCCAAGAATAACAATGGCCAATAATGTTGCAATACTAAACAACAATGAACCAATAAGTCGGGCTGAAAATTAAACCTGCAGTTAGTGAACGAAATCTGAGACTTGTAATTATCTAAAAATAAATGTGGGTTGGATGGTATGGATGGTAACTAATTCCAATCCTGAAAAGCACTAATGGATTAAGGACTTTGGAATCATAACAAAAATTCAGAGCTCTCTTAAGGTCAAATAGGATGAGACTGCATCTCACAGCCAGGGGTTACTACAGTCTCTTCAATACTGCATTAGATTAAAAAATAAATAAATAAATAAAATAAAAGTATCTTTTCTTTCATATGCTGAATTTGGAATCACCAGAGACAACTACTGAAACCCTCAATCAACATTAAATGGTTATATCCAAAACTGTAACCTTAGAGCAATATTTCTTGAACTGCTTAGCACTCTAGTTTTTGACAATACGTAGAATCCCAAACAGCCGCTGTTTCCACAATGCATAAGAGAACAGAACCAATTACCGCTGGAATCAGACTTAATCAACATCCAATTCTTCGTAAACTTAGCCTTGGGACACAACTCTGGTGTTACAAACCACAATACACAGATAACACCACAATACACAGAGTATTTCAGTGTGATTGACGTGTATATACTTCAGAACAAATGGGAAAAAGTTTTCTTCAAAACAATATTCCGACTTGATGCTTTAAAGCAGAAAACGTCGTCAAAGACAACACCTAATCTTCGGCCACATCAACGACAGGGAGGAAGCGAATGTGCATGATAAAGCAGTATATTGTTATATGTATTAAACTTTGACACTAACCTCAATAAGAATTTGTATAATTTTTTTTTTTTTTTACATATTCTGAAACGTCATTTTCTCTTGATTCCTCTGAGTGGGTCAGTGGGGCTGTGAACGGAATAGAGCAAGTCACTAAGTCAAGGTGGGTGAGAATACAAAATTAACCCGGAGGGAGAGGTAGAATCCTACTTCTGTTATTTCGACAACAAGTGGAAAACGAGGGAATACAAAGGAAATGCGGTATTACCAACAGCAGTAAACAAGTAAAAAAAAAAAAAAAAAAAAAAAAAAAAAAAAAAAAAAAAAAAAAAAAAAAAAAAAAAAAAAAAAACAAAAAAAAAAAAAAAAAAAAAAAAAAAAAAAAAAAAATAAAAAAAAAAAAAAAAAAAATGAGACGAACTTCTTCGACGCAATCTAGTTTTCTGTACAGCCGCTACAGCGTATAATCAAGGCCAACGAAAATAGATCTCTCTCTTTCGGTGGTCTCGTTATAATGCTGTATGAGCCTCGGCCCATGAAACTTTAACCACGGACCGTTGGTGGCCTGTCCTATATCGTTGCCAGAAGCATAATTATGGCTAACTTTGATCTTGAATAACATAAAAACTACTGAGGCTAGAGGGCTGCAATGTAGTATGTTTGATGATTGGAGGATGGATGATCAACATAACAATTTGCAGCCCTCTAGCCTCAGTAGTTTTTAAGAACTGAGGGCGGTCAGAAAAAAAGTGCGGACGGACAGACAACAGTTTTCTTTTTCCAGAAAACTAAAATTACAACAGTTATAACAAGGACACTGAAAAAACGCCAGGAGGAGGAGGAGGAGGAGGAGGTATCTTAATTCTGTAACTTGCGCAAAAATGACGAAACATAAATCAAACACGGCCATAATAACAACGGTAAATGCAACAAGGAAACTTAAAATATATCCATACCTGAGCAACCACACCAATAATAAAAAAAAATAACAAAAACAACTCGGCCATCATGCCGAATATACTAAAAGCAGCCAACACCAAGTATTACATGAACAATACTTGGGCCTCATATAGAGTCAACTGGCCTATTCTAAAAGGCGGTGCATAATTATAATTCACGCCCAACTGGCGTGGGCGGGCTGGGTTGTTTTCACGGTCGGAATGCATATCTCGACCAACGATCTCCCAAAACAAGGTCGTCCAGTTGGCCGAACACCAGATTTGGGATCAGGTGGACATCATTGCCACAGACTTCGCATGAGTGAGGCTGCAAGAATGCACTACGTAAACACGTGTCAGTAAATGTATATAGTATATGTGACTTTGTATGGTGCTGTGTTTTGTACTGGTCTCCTGACTTAATAAACATCTTCACAGGATAACATGCCGAGTGCTCTCTCTCTCTCTCTCTCTCTCTCTCTCTCTCTCTCTCTCTCTCTCTCTCTCTCTCTCTCTCTATAACCATATATATATATATATATCTATATATATATATATATATATATATATATATATATATATATATATATATATATATATATATATATATATCTATATATATATATATATATATATGAATACTTATTCACATCATCGTGATCATATAAATAATTCGAGCTACAATATCCTTTAATATCGAATTAGATATTAAAGGACATTTGTAGCTCGAATGATATATATATGTATGTGTGTGTGTGTGTGACGTAGTCAGACAAACATAGAGAGAGAGAGAGAGAGAGAGAGAGAGAGAGAGAGAGGAGAAGAGGGCCGCAAATTAAGACACTATAAAAAAAAAGAAGTTCACTAACACATCTCCCCTTCCCCCTCACTTTCACGTTACAAAATGCAAATTACAGAAGAAGGAAAAGCAGGTGACACCGACAATAACGCACACTCCCCATTTCCCTTAACTACCCAGTTAGTGAGGCCATTAATAACGTCATTAATAACACCCTCGCGTGTCCATTAGGGCGTTATTTGCCTGCATTTTCCACTGGGAAAGGGGTGGGGGGGGGGAAAGAACGCCGGCAGCGTGAAACTCTACTACAGAGAATGGAGGAGTTGATGGTCCATGATTTTGAAAGTGACAACGCAGCTAGGTATACAACTAATTATTAGGGCGATTAAATTCGTCTGTGACTTGTTACATCAAACATATTCAAATGTAATGTCAGCTGATCATCAGAATTAATTAGTTTTTCTTCTTTTTTTTTTACTTCATTCAGTCTGTTACTATATATACATTGTTTGCATCATATGCTCTCTCTTTTATACTATCCTTGTTTAATTGTTTTTCATACTTCTCTCTCTCTCTCCTCTCTCTCTCTCTCTTATCAGTGTGAAGCCTTGAACTGAGGGGTCTATCAGTTCTCTTTACCTGTGAGATTACCTGCCATGAACGGTCCAATTAATTCTCTCTCTCTCTCTCTCTTCATTCTTTATTTAATAATTTCAATAAATATTCAATACATAATCTCTCTGTGCGTAGTAACTTTCAACTGTCATTTCGAGCAACGAAATGTCAATCAATTTCTCTCTCTCTCTCTCTCTCCTCTACTCATGCTTTGCAATAAATAAGCAACATGTAATACTCCCTTCCACCCCCTCTCTCTCTCTCTCTCTCTCTCTCTCATCCTTAGCAGTGGAACACGCAACAAAAGCAAAGGTCGTTCTATCGAAGTCGAACTCATCCGAATGTTCCTAAACACAATAAATGATTCTCCGGCGCTGGAAACCCCGTTTGTGCGAACACCCCCGCGCCTCAGGGAACCATCAGTATGCTGTCAGCTCTGACGGAAAAGCATTTCTCTCTCTCTCTCTCTCTCTCTCTCTCTCTCTCTCTCTCTCTCTCTCTCTCTCTCTCTCGCTGAGATACGCGGCGAGGCAAGCAGGCTCGGTAATGAATAAGTAGTAATTTGTTGCAGCAGCAGTAGTGATGCGTCAAGATAATTAACTTATCTTTACTACTACTACTACTACTACTACTACCGATAATAATAGTAATAACAATAATAGTTATATAGTTTTATCATCTTAATACCACAATCACAATAATTACTTTTAAGATGATGGAACACTCATATAATAATAATAATAATAATAATACTAATATTCTAATACTAATAATAATAATAATAATAATAATAATAATCTCATTATTTTATTATAATATATATCATTATTATTACTATTATTATTATGATTATCATTATTACTATTATTATTATTATTGTTGTTATTGTTATTATTATTATTATTATAAATCTGAGCCAAAAAGACCAGCAACGTCACTGCCAACGTACCAAATACCTTCGAGAATTCAAAGACATTCTATCACGCACCTGAGGTCAAAGAAGAGGAAAAAAATACGAGTATATAAATTCTATTAATGTCATCATTTTTCATTCTTAAGTGAGAATTACTGGTGGAAAATATGTCATCTATACGTGGGCGTATCTACATTCATATGTATAATGTGTTAAGTACACATGGGTATATCTACGTGTATGCGTATACTTGTCTATTTCCTTGTCTGTATTTATGTAGGTCTTCAGGAGTACACTGAGAGCAATGTAACTCTTTGTGCCACAATACATTAGCTAAAGTATTATACACACAAACATATATGTTAGCCATAGCAAAATAAGTAAATAAATAAATAAATAATGTCTACAACCAAAAAGGTACAACAAAACAACCCAATACACATCGAGGAGAGAGAGAGAGAGAGAGAGAGAGAGAGAGAGAGAGAGAGAGAGAGAGAGAGAGAGCAAGCAAGCTTGCCAACTTTCCTCCCACGATCGCCGAGGTGCTTCGAAATGTCCGCAATAAGTAAAGTTTGCCAGCCGACGTCCGCTCGCAACATCCAGGTTGTGGTGTTTTAGGTGAATCATATGAATGAAGTCGAGTGGGTATTCGCGGATGGTCTTGCAAAGTCCTCGTTGCCGCCCACATGCCCAAGACTCCTACAGTGCGTTGTAAACCTCAACACTATCATCGTGCATACCATTAGAGCTGTTGTTAATAATAATAATAATAATAATAATAATAATAATAATAATAATAATAATAATAATATACTTATTATTTAATATTATTATTATTATTATTATTAGAAGTCCTACAATTTTATATTGTTATTACTACGGACCAAAAATATGCATGGTAAACAATTTTATAAAAGGCAAAAATAACGGATAAATCAACAAAAAATGAGATATAATATATATATAATATATATATATATATATATAATAATATATATATATATATTACTATATATATATATATATATATATATATATAATATAATATAAAGAAACAAAAACATTTGCCCAATTACCCTACCACCGGCTCGTATCAATTAAATACAGTTTGGAAACAAAGCGAATTCAGTTAAAGATACTATACGGTCCATCAAAATCTTTGGATAACCAAAATCCCAAACGTTTACTGTGGAACGATGATTTTTTTTTTTAACAAAAGAATCTTTTTTTCATCTTTACCGTGGCAATGTATAACTGCATAAATAAAAAGTTCATACCAATCACAAAATGTGAACAAACAAACGTTTACTTAGCTGCATGAAAATCTGGATATTTGTAAATCCAAACCCTAGACTGCAACAACGACAACAACAACAACAAACCTTTCAATACAAAATAAACTAATAATTAACACCAAACGTTTAAATACAATACCAAGAAGTTACCAAAATAATCGTTTTAACGCTAGGCATGTCATAGGCAGAAAAAAACGTTTAAAATAGACAAAAAATCTGCATTCATTCGGTTTCACGAACTGGTAATATAATACGCTTCTAAACCTGAAATAAAACGAGAAACGTTTATCCATAAATATACAGTCGTCAGAAATGTTTTGAACCTAACCCTAGATTGCAACAGAAAAAAAGTTTACATACAAATATAAATAAACAAATAATAATAATAAGTAACAAAAACGTTTAAATACAATAACAGCAAGTTACCATAATTATCGTTTTAATGCTACATTTAATCGGCAAAAAGAAATGTTTTTATTAGCGAGAGATTCTGGATACTTCTATTTTCATGTACTGGTAATATCAAACGTGTTTAAACCAGAAGTAAAATCAATGAGAAGTGTTTATCAATAAATATACACAAAGAAAAGCTATGAAAACAAAACCGTAAT
>NC_087220.1:54547618-54563652 GCF_015104395.2 Macrobrachium nipponense
AGTTTTTTTTTCGTGAATGATGTTTTCTGGTTTTATCTGCGATATATTCGAGTTATTTCGTGTGATTTTTTTTTTGGTTTTAGCTCCGTCATATCTCCATTTTTTTATTTGGTTTTATCTGCGTCATATTCGGCTTTATTGGTTTTATCCGCGTCGTATCCGAGTTATTTTTGTGAGGTGGTTTTTGGTTTTATCTGCCTCATATAAAGTTTTCTGTTCTGTGACGTGTTTGATTTTTTGTTGCCTTATGCTTTTCTTTATGATAATTATGTAGCATTTTATTTGGCTTATGATGTACTTACGGCATAGTGCTTGTGATGATGGTTTTTGTTTGACTTTTAGCATCAGACGGTATTTTCTTGGTTTTACCTTTGGCATATAGCCCCAGAATGAGGTGTCGGACTTTCCGATGTCTCTTGGTTTTTCGAGCACACTTCTTTATATAATGGTTTTGGTTTTACATAATTTTTGTTTTGTTGGTTTTACTTGTGACCTGACCATTTCATTGTAACCTTCCCTCATTGCACCTGTAAAAACTCCGATGGATACTGTAATGACTATACATTTCTGGGCCTAAGCTATTGGCTTTACTTATGAAATATATCAGTACAGGGTGTGTATGATATACTAGAGAAAGTACTTGCTTTGATACATTTCTGTATTTCTGTAGAGGATGACTGATTTTAGTAGTGAAACAACTAAACACGCACACATACATATATATATAATTTATATTTTTATGTAGCTAATATGTATGTATATACATGCTATATATATGTGTATATATTACAAATATAATTTGTCTATTTATGTGTATGTTATCACGACGTTTAGTTCGTAATTATACTTTAATTTTTAATTGAGGACATCGCAATTGTTTCTTTTGTAAATGCAAAAGGACATTGTTCTCTTGAAATGGAATGCATTACTTACATTGGAAATAACAAATATTCCTTTCATCATTCCGAATGACAGCGTTAATAATGACTATGTTTCCGTTAATAATGTTGATAATGTTGCATGTAGAGTTAACAAGGACGCTTTTAGCTCATATTTTTAATCATGTTGAAAACGAGGGACATTGCTGTTGTAATCAAGGAACTTGCTCCTCTTCAAAAGCAATACATATTGCCATCGTTAACAGAAAATGCGAGGTACATTACTATTTTGGAGGAAAATTATTTCCGCTAAAACGAAGATTTTTTTTTTTTTTTTTTTTTTTTTCAATGAAGACCTGTGACTTGTCTTTAAAAAAAAAAAAAAAAGGAGAAACACTATTGTTGAATACAACGAGGAACATTGCGCTCTCTAAAGAAACGAGAGAATCATTACTTCGATTGATGCTGAACCTCAGATGTCTTGAGGTCGCTCTTCCACTCTCTTCGTTCTCCTCGACGCCATGTACCCCTCCCCCCCCCACTCTCTCTCTCTCTCTCTCTCTCTCTCTCTCTCTCTCTCACAAATACATTTAGGGGGTCTTTCATATTGATATATTCTCTCTCTCATGCAATTGTTGGTTTCTCTCTCTCTCTCTCTCTCTCTCTCTCTCTCTCTCTCTCTCTCTCTCTCTCTCTCTCTCTCTTGTAACGTCTCTGTTTATAGCCTTTCTTTCATTCCCATTATTTTCCCTTTTGTATCTAATCTCTCTCTCTCTCTCTCTCTCTCTCTCTCTCTCTCTCTCTCTCTCTCTCTTATAACGCCTCTGTTTATAGCCTTTCTTTCATTCCCATTATTTTCCCTTTTGTATCTCTCTCTCTCTCTCTCTCTCTCTCTCTCTCTCTCCCCGTTATAACGTCTCTATAGATTTTCTTTCATTCTCTCTCTATCTCTCTCTCTTTTTTCTTTCTCTCTCTCTCTCTCTCTCCGTTGTAACGTCTCTGTTTATTCCCGTTCATTCTCTCTCTGATAAATAGTGAATATTTATCAGATATAGATGTTAATGAAGCCGATATTTTGCAGGCTATTAATGAAATTAAAAATGGATCAGTAGCTGGGCCAGATGGTGTCCCTGCCATTTTGTTAAAGAAAGTAGTTCATTCTATCGCAAAGCCACTTGCAATATTATTAGAGGCAAGTAATTATAGGCCTGTGAGTCTAACATCACATAATATGAAAGTGTATGAAAGGGTAATGAAGAAAAATATTATGAAACATTTAATAAAAAAATAATTTGTTTAATATAGAACAACATGGTTTTGTACTCGGAAAAAGTACACAAACCCAACTGTTAGTCTGCTGTGAGAACATATATAAGAATATGATAAACGGAAAAGAAGCAGATGTGGTTTGTCTAGAGTCACTCTAGACTTTGCAAAAGCTTTTGACAAGGTAGACCATAATATATTGGACAAAGTAGGAAGATGGATAAAAGAATTTTTACACAACAAAAAACAGATAGTTATTGCAAACGATGAGAAATCGGATGAAGCTAAGGTAATATCCGGTGTGCCACAAGGTATGGTGTTAGCTGCATTGCTGTTTGTTATTATGATTGCAGACATAGACAGTAATGTTGAGGACTCGGTAGTGAGTAGTTTCGCCGATGACAAGAATAAGTAGAGAAATTACTTGTGATGAAGATGGGATCTCGCTACAAAGAGACCTTAACAAAGTATATGAATGGGCAGAGGTAAATAGGATGGTATTTAACTTGAACTGTATAAATTTAAATTTTGAATCAATAAATTATGGAGATAAAGAAGGAAAGCCATATGCATATAGGGGACCTAATAACGAGACAGTCACTAATAAGGAAGCAGTGAAAGACCTTGGTGTGATGTTGAATAGGAATTTGTTATGCAATGATCAAATAGCAATTCTGTTGGCAAAATGCAAAGCAAAAATGTGAATGTTGTTACGGCACTTCAAAACAAGAAACGCTGAACACATGATTATGCTTTATAAAACATATGTTCGTAGTCCACTTGAATATTGCAATATGATATGGTACCCACACTACCAAAAGGATATTGCACAAATAGAAGGTGTACAAAGGTCCTTTACAGCTAGAATAGAAGAAGTTAAGGATCTTGACTACTGGGAAAGATTACAATTTTTAAAATTATATAGTCTAGAAAGGAGAAGAGAACGCTACATGATAATACAGGCATGGAAACATCATAGAGCTAAAAATAACAGAAAGAGCAAGCAGGGGTAGATTAATAGTGCCCAAAACTATATCAGGAAAACTAAGGAAAGCACACAGGATATTAATCCACTACGTACCAGCATCGACAATGCAGCGTCTATTCAATGCGTTGCCAGCTCATCTGAGGAATATATCAGGAGAGAGCTTAGATGTGTTTAAGAATAAGCTCGACAAATATCTAAGCTGCATCCCAGACCATCCAAGATTGTAAGATACAAAATATACCGGAAGATGCATTAGCAATTCTCTGGTAGACATTAGAGCTTCCTCACACTGAGGGACCTGGGGGAACCCGAACACCGAACAAGATTTAAGGTCTGTAAGGCCTCTCTCTCTCTCTCTCTCTCTCTCTCTCTCTCTCTCTCTCTCTCTCTCTCTCTCTCTATTACGTCTCTGTTTATTGCCTCTCTCTCTCTCTCTCTCTCTCTCTCTCTCTCTCTCTCTCTCTCTCTCTCTCTCTCTCATTATAACATCTCCGTTATATAACCTTGCATTCCCACTATTTTTCTCTGTGTATCTTTCCTGTCTTTCCCACTTCCTCTCTCTCTCTCTCTCTCTCTCTCTCCTCTCTCCTCTCTCTCTCTCTGAGACTAGATTCTTCTTCGTCTCTATCTTTCCCATCCATCTTTCTGGGGGCATTCCCCAGGGCGTCTCCTAATCCATTACTCTATTTTGATCAGACAGGAACGGCTCGATTTATCAGGGTGAGTTATCTTCATTAAACATTCTCTCTCTCTCTCTCTCTCTCTCTCTCTCTCTCTCTCTCTCTCTCTCAGTATCGTATCGTTTATCTCCACCCCAGTTGAGCAAAAACGGTTTAATATCAGTTTATTATATTGAAAATTAAACGAGCAGAATATAGCCTCTCTCTCTCTCTCTCTCTCTCTCTCTCTCTCTCTCTCTCTCTCTCTCTCTCTCTCTCTCATTTGTAATTTATAATTTATTGATATCTGATGCCAGTAGGAGGGGAAGAGGTTTTGTATGTTTGCCCCCCACTCTCTTCCCTCCACTTGTTTTCTCCGATTTAGTTTATATGTGTGTGTGTGTGTGATTGTGTATCACTTTCATTTATAACCGAGCTGAGATTGGATTTGGGTTCACTATATTTAAGAGGAAAGGTAGGTTAAAAATTGAGGGAAATCTCATAAAATGTTTTATTTTGTTGATAACGATGGGGTCGAATGTTATACTGAAGCTGCTTAGTCTCTCTCTCTCTCTCTCTCTCTCTCTCTCTCTCTCTCTCTCTCTCTCTCTCTCTCTGTGCTGATTGGGTTGGGAGATATATGGTTGTCTTTCGTGTTAATGTCGATATGTCTCGTCTTTCTGTTGGCTCGTCTCCCACACCTGTTCATGTCATAAGTTTTATGATTACACTTCAGTTTGAGTTTAATATATCTTGCTTTACATCTCCCCTTGAATGAATTATGCTGTACTTTTTTTTCATTGGTTTTTCTTGTAATCTCTGCTGAATTTGATATTTGAATAATGTATTTGTTGATTATTTTGCACCTTTTTATGCGCTCGTTTTAATATTTCACAAAAATGATGAGAAAGTTAATGTTCTTTACTAATTGATTTTTGAGTTTTTATATTGGATTAAAAGATTACTTTTTTTTTCTTTTTTAGATTGGAGGTATTGAAAAATACTTATGGACTTTAACTCTTTTTATCTTTGATCAGTGAAATTCGTTTATTTTATGAGCGTGTTTTCTTTGAAATAATTGGATTTAATTTTTAATATAGTTTAGGATTGAAATGTAGTTTTCTTTTCATCAAACATAATTATATTATACATCAATAAAAATATGAGTTTTGTGTTATACAAGATGATATTCAATATTTTGTCAGCGTTCTTTTTTTTATACTTTTATCTGCGTGTTGATTAAGAATTTTGTTTCATTCAGTATTGCTTCATGATTAAAGGTAAATCTTTTGCCTTAGTAATATATATGTTTATTCGTGCTTACTCGGGGAGTAAGCCTACAAACTACCTTGTTGTTCTTGTTGGGGAGTACAAAAGGTCTATGGAAGAACATAAAAATATCTGAAAAAGGTCTTTCGCGTTGAGTTAAAGGTACAGGAATTTTAGGATAGGATAATTTTAATTTATTTATTAGAATGAAAATGTCAAAAATAAATTATGTGCTTGTTAAACAGCGCAGAGAAATTACTTCTAATAAAGCATAGCGTATTTATTTTCGTTTTTGTTGTTGAAGCAAGGCTCTGTTTGACCATAGATTTTAGCATGTTTTAATTTACTTGAAAAGTTAGGAATATAATGTTTGCAACTTATGCGTGAGGGGAAAATCTTGCACATGTCCCGAGTAAGCCGGAGGTTGGATCATAACCTTGTTTTAATTTATGGATTGAGTCATCTTTTGTGACAAAAGAGCAAAATGTGCTGTATGTATACATCATAATTTGCATAATTGAGATTCGTAGGTGAATTGAATAAAGACCGGCTAACGTGTGTACAAAGTGTTATTCAACTCTCTCTCTCTCTCTCTCTCTCTCTCTCTCTCTCTCTCTCTCTCTCTCTCTCTCTCTCTCTGTCACGCAAAGAGAAAGTTTGACGAAGGCTTTAGTTTTTCGCCATAGAAAATACAGCCATCGGTATGTTTCCTTTGTTGTGTTCCAGTGATTGCCTTCCCATTGTGCTGCTTTTGTTGTCAGTTGGTTTTGTGTTGCGTCATAGATCTACATCATTTGAGTCTGTTCTTTCGATTGGATATGGCTGTCAGTGTGAGCTGTGCTGCCTCTGGGTAAAGAAAGCTGCTGGCGTTTGTATCATCTGTTTGCGTTTCATATAAACACATACGCACGCACACGGATTGGTAATCTGTAAACACAGGGAACTGTTTCTCTCTCTCTCTCTCTCTCTCTCATATAAACCTCTTCTTCGTTCCAGCTTTGTATTTACACCTGTAAATGTCATATCCAGGTAGTACCTGGCTGCTGCTTGTAATTGTTCCTGTAATCACGTGAGGTACCGGAAGTGTTCACAAAAGAGGCGAGCAGGTGGATTGGAATCCCCCTTCCTCCCCTTCCCTTCCCCTTTCCCTTCCCCTTCCCTCCAGACAGCAGCCAGTACCTCTCTCCCTCACATCTTTCCACTTTATCACTGAAGAAAACACATTTACCAAAGCGAGGCTTGGTGTACTGAGGAGGAGGAGGAGGAGGAGGAGGAAAGGTTGGCGGGGGAGAGGTGTTTGGGATGGTAGTCCTGTTGTTTTTTCGGGGGGAGGGGGGGGGGGTGCCGCTGGGGCAGCGAAGTAGGAGGAAAAGGAAGGAGACATGTGTGAAGTGTTTTGTTGTTTTCTGTTTCGCGAGGGAAGTAGGTTGTTATTGTTTGATGTGATGTAATCACAGCGAATTTAGTGGTATTTTTTTTTTCCTTCGTATGTATTCCTTCTTGACATGTTGTTTTCTCTTGTTGTTTATGTTATTGCTAGTTTTGTATGTTTCTTTTTTTTGTGATTCTGTTATGTTATTGCCTATTTTTTCTTTTAGTTTTTCCTTCTCTTTGTCATTGGTTATCTTCCTGTTGTTAATTTTTTTGGTACAGATTCGTTTTTTATGTATTGTCATTGTTTATGTTTTATTAATGTTTTTGTTAATTTATTTTATGGTCTGTTTTGTTATTTTTGTGTTTTTATATTTTTACATTGTCCTTGTTTTTGTTATTGATGTTTTTGTGAATTTCGTTTATTGTCTGTTTTGCTATTTTTGTGTTTTTGTTTGTTCTGATTCTTATCTTGTTATTTTTGTGATTTGGTTTTTCTTTTATATTATTCTGTTGTTTGTTGTTATCTTCGGGGTTGTTTTCCTCTATTTTGATCTTATTATTATTTATGTTCTTGTTATTTTTGAGTTTTTTTTTGTATGTCATTGTTTATATTATTTTTATTTTTGTTGTTATTTTTTTTTTGTTCTGATACTGTTATTATCATTATTTGTTATTTTTGTGAGTTTTAATATTATGGTTTTGTCGTTATTTTGTATGGTAAATATATATATATGTGTGTGTACGTGCCTACGCGCGCACGTGTGTGCATTTATTTTTTTGTTTGCGTGTGATTTTTAAATTTTTAAATATTTTATTTATATGTGCTTGTTTTTAGTATATTTTTCTTGGTCAAATGTTTTCTTCTAAACTGTATTTCATTTTCAGATTTCGCTTGACCTCTTTTTAGCATTTACTTTTAGCCTCTTGGTTTGTATTCTCTCTCTCTCTCTCTCTCTCTCTCTCTCTCTCTCTCTCTCTCTCTCTCTCTCTCTCTCTCTTAAAGGGAACGTTTTCATAGCAAAGGCCCATTTCCTCTCCGTTCTTTCACAGTCGGAATTTCCATCTTTTTTCATGACGTGTCCATTATCATTCTCCTAACGTAGGTACATTTGTCGGGTACTACGTAATTATCTTTTTTTTTTTTTTTTTTTTTTACGAAATAACACATTTCCGGTTCTATTTTTGAAGAGAAATTATTCACAAAAGGCCCCATTTTACATTTTCTGGGCTAGTAAAGATTCCAGTCGAATGTTGTTATTGAAAGTCTTGTAGAATTTTTGAGGTACTAGATATCCATTTTAAATTTTCTGACATAATGGAGATTCTAATGCGAATTTTTTTTATTGAATGCCATTTTGAATTATCTGGTGTAATAAAGAATTTACAGTGATTTTCCTGATTGAAGGCCATTTTCAATTTTCTGGGGTAATAAAGTATTAAATAGTGAATTTTGTAAGTGAAAGCTATTTTGAATTTTTTGGCGTAATAAAGATATTAGTTTACAATGCATTTCACGATTGAACTCCATTTTTTATTTTTTGATGTAATAAAGCATTTACAATGAATTTTCTGATTGAAGGCCATTTTGAATTTTTTTTATGTAGCAAAGAATTTACAATGAATATCTTGATTGAAGGCCACTTTGAATTTTCTGACTCAACAAAGAATTTACAATGAATTCTTTGATTGAACGCCATTATGCATTTTCTGGCGTAATAAATAGTATACATTAAATACCCTGATTCAAGGCCATATTGAATATTCTGACATAAAGAATTTATAATGAATTGTCTGACTAAACGCCATTGTGTATTTTCTGATGTAATAAAGTATTTACAATGAATTTTCTGACTGAGGGCCACTGGCGTAACTTAGAATTTACAGTGAATTTTGTGATTGAAGGCCATTTTGAAATTTCAGGCGTAACATAGAATTTATGATTACTTTTCTGATTGAACGCCATATTGTACTTTCTGATGTTTAAAAGAAATACAGTGAATTTCCTGATTGAACGCCATTTTGAATTATCTGGCGCAATAAAGAATTTACAATGAATTTCCTGGTTAAACGCCATTTTGTATTTTCTGATGTAATAAAGGATTTACAGTGATTTTTCTGATTGAAGGCCATTTTGAATTTTCTGGCATAGTAAAGAATTTACAAGGTATATCCTGATTAAAGGCCATTTTTTAATTTTTTGATTGACTTTTCTGATTGAATGCCATTTTGTATTTTCTGATGTAATAAAGTATTTACATAGAATTTTCTGACTGAAGGCTATTTGGAATCATTGGACATGACAAAGATGCCATTTTGAAATTTCTGATTAACCGGCCATTTTATTTTTCTGAGGCAAGAATGGTGTCATTTTGAATTATCTGAGGCATACAAGAGACTATTCTCAATTTTCCATTCTGAGGCAGTGAAAATACCACTCTTTGAGTGTTCCATTTGAAACTCAGTGTGACGTGTCTGAGCAGGTATGGTTGCCATTTTGAAATATCCGATTTGGAGGCCATTTTGAATTTTGTGACTTGAAAAGGTGCCATTATTGAAGTAGATATTCAAAGAACTTTCTTTTCTTTTATAATCATGCTTGCGCACATTTACTGCAGTTGTCGAATTATCTTTGATTATATCAACCTATTCCCCGCATATTTAAGCTATTCTCTCTCTCTCTCTCTCTCTCTCTCTCTCTCTCTCTCTCTCTCTCTCTCTCTCTCTCTCTCTCTCTCTCAGTTTGGCAACAATCCTGGCATCTTTGCTGCCAACAGACATTTATGCATAAAATTAATATTTCCGCAAAGAAATTTTTATACATAGTGAAATTCCGTTTAATTTACTTTATGCAAAGTAGCTAAAAGTAGAGTATAGTCTATATTATGTTATGTTTTAATAATTTGCGCATCACGCTTTAATACTAATACTAATACCACCGTCAGTCGTAGTAGCTTATCCGGGCGTGCAAATGGACGACCTGATAACTCAATCGTTTTTCTCTCTCTCTCTCTCTCTCCTTAACGGACACATGAGCTTATAGCTTGTATTTAAATGGGGTATCTGGCAACACCAGTCGTGTTTATACCATAACCGGCTCCTACTTTGTTTTTGCTTCGTGTGACTCTCTCTCTCTCTCTCTCTCTCTCTCTCTCTCTCTCTCTCTCTCTCTCTCTCGCTGGTCAATATTGACCCTTTTAAGATTTGGGTCAAATTTGCTTCATGGAACTTCAGTGAACTCAAAGTATCTGGGTCATGCTAGGTTATCGGAACCTGTTTTTGTCGTTCGTATGTGCGTCTGTGCGCCGGGGGTTAGGTTTATAATTGGTGTTGGTGTGACATGACATTCATTTATCATTTATTGGTGTATTAGACGCTCGCAATTTATAGTGTTATGAACATCATCACTTTTATATATTATTATTATTATTATTATTATTATTATTATTATTAAATTTTGTCTCTTTTCAGGTACGTGAGTGAGATTATAATACTGGAAATGAACTCTGGGAGTGTGGCAAGTACCTCATCTTTGTCATATTTGTATTTAAATAAAGGATATATAATATATATATATATATATATATATATATATATCTATATAAATAGAGAGAGAGAGAGAGAGAGAGAGAGAGAGAGAGAGAGAGAGAGAGAGAGAATTCACATAAGAATTTTTGCCGTAAATCCTCAGCTATGTAAACACGCATCCATAAAGTTATTTCCTGTATATAATGTATATAGCTAAGAGATTAAAAGAAAAAAAACACGAGTAAATCTTTATTTCAAAGCCAGGCCGGGCAAGAGGGGAAGGAGGAGGAGGAGGAGGAGGAGGAGGAGGAGGAAGGAGGCCACACGAGTCGCAGGTATATTTAAAATGTTAATGAGTGTTAGCTTTTCCGGAAAGACTCTCCGTGGGGTGAAGCAAGCCATGGATATGCCAGCCCCTCCCCCTCCTCTCCCCTCCCCTGCTTCCTCACCTCCCCCGCCCCCCGGGAGGTGAGGGGTGAGCCACATTAATATATAAGCCTGGAGGAACAAGACGCCATCATCAAATATGAAGAGATGGCCATTAATTCGGATTAGTGAGTAAACACACTTTGAGCGCTGCTGGATGGATCCTTTGCTCTTATTATTATTTTTTTTATTATGTCTTTTTTTTTATCTTGGGTTCGTCTCGTCTCAGATTGTTAGGTTTAACATTTAAGTGGCAGTGGCTCCCTTTAACTAAGTTGATTATGATATGTGTTATTTGTCCGAAGGGGTTTCAAGGCTCTCCTCTCTCTCTCTCTCTCTCTCTCTCTCTCTCCTCTCTCTCTCTCTCTCTCTCCTTTCTGAAATAAGTGGATTTTACAGTTGTTTACCTTACGTTAATCTCCCCTTTCCAAGGAACAACCCCTCTCCCCCACACATATATACACCCTCTCTCTCTCTCTCCTCTCTCTCTCTCTCCGTGTTTGTGTACATAGAGCTGGCGTTGCAACTACAGAGGTCATGTAAAATGAAAATAATTCAAATAAATTATTAATAAAAAAAACTGCAAAATCTTAATTCGTAACTGCCTATATACACTCTTGGGTCCTTATACACACTTCCAATTTACAGCCTCGCATCAGTTATACAAATGTTGCTTAAAATGTCTTCCATAGGTATATGTATATATATACATATATATATATGTGTATATATATATATATATATATATATATATTATATATATATATATATATATATTAATTATTTGGTTTAGGACTAGCATTCATTGTTTCATATGATATAAGTAATCCTATTCATATGTACTTACAAAGTTTTGTCAAATCTTACAGACTTGTAATTGCAAAACCAACGTGATAAACCGTGCAGTGAAAAGAATATTTAAAAAGAATGAAAAGAAAATTTTTTTATCGTACAAGTCGTATGAAGGGAATAGAACTGTGATGTCGTAGCGGGATAGGAAAGAGCAAAATAACTCTCATGAACGAATATTCCACGAGTCAATCTCGTAACAAAATCAGCCGAATGACGGAGGAAATTAGATTGAAAGAAGGTTTGAAAGAATGAGAAACAAGAAAGACAGAAAGAAAGAGTTTTTATATAACGAATTCGAGAGAAAGAAGGAAGTTCTTTAACGTAACTGAAACAGCTCGAATTGAAGAAGAAATGTTTCAGAAATTGTTACGAAAGCCTCAGACCTTTTATGATGAGTGAGAGAAAAACGAAATAGTTTTATAACCGCACTAATGGAAGTGAATTACTCGGGAAGAAGTGACTGTGAGAGAGAGAGAGAGAGGAGAGAGAGAGAGAGAGAGAGAGAGAGAGAGAGAGAAGGGGGTGTGTGTGGTTCTCACGAACTTTGGCCAGATTCTTCACAAACCGTCTCAATCCGGAAAATAATCCATCTTGAAAAGTTCCGAAACTTGAAAGGAAAAGGTGTATAAACCGAGATACTATTGCAGCTACTTTTGGCAATACATGTAAATGTTTATGCACAATATTGAATGCGCAAAAACACACACACACACACACACACACACACACACACACACATACATATATATATCGAGCTACAAATGTCCTTTAATATCTAATTTGCTCTACCTCGGAATTAATATATTTTCATATATTTTTAACCGAAGGGGAATTTATTCAGCGACAATAGAATTGCCGGCCGACGGGCACGCAATTCTATGATCGCTGAATAAATTCCCCTTCGGTTAAACATATATGAGAAAATATATTAATTCCGAGGTAGAGCGAATTAGATATTAAAGGACATTTGTAGCTTGATATATGTATATGAATCACGGTAATGTGATATGACTTATATATATATATAATAATTATCACATCAACGTGATTCATATAAATAATTCGAGTTACAAATGTCCCTTAATATCTAACTCGCTCTACCTCGGAATTGATATATTTTCATATATGTAAACCGAAGGGGAATTTTTTAGTTGATAATAATATCGTCTCCTCATGAGGGGACGAAATTATTATCAAATAAAATATTCCCCTTCGGTTTACATATATGAAAATATATCAATTCCGAGGTAGAGCGAGTTAGATTTTAAAGGACATTTGTAACTCGAATAATATATATATATATATAATATATATATATATATATATATAAATTATAGATATATATATATATAATATTAATAATTAATTAACTAATTTTTTTTTATGATATATTATTATTATTATTATTATTTTTTTTTTTTTTTTTTTTGTTGTCTATCACAGTCCTCCAATTCGAATGGGTGGTATTTATAGTGTGGGGTTCCGGGTTGCATCTGCCTCCTTAGGAGTCATCACTTTCTTACTGTGCGCCGTTTCTAGGATGAGTCCTGGAGTTACTTCAGCCCTCTAGTTTTTCTAGACTCATTATTATTATCATTATTATTATTATTATTATTATTCTTTTTTTTTTGCTCTATCACAGTCCTACAATTCGACTGGGTTGTATTTATAGTGTGGGGTTCCGGGTTGCATCCTGCCTCCTTAGGAGTCCATCACTTTTCTTACTATGTGTGCCGTTTCTAGGATCACACTCTTCTGCATGAGTCCTGGAGCTACTTCAGCCTCTAGTTTTTCTAGATTCCTTTTCAGGGATCTTGGGATCGTGCCTAGTGCTCCTATGATTATGGGTACGATTTCCACTGGCATATCCCATATCCTTCTTATTTCTATTTCAGATCTTGATACTTATCCATTTTTTTCCCTCTCTTCTCTTCAACTCTGGTGTCCCATGGTATTGCGACATCAATGAGTGATACTTTCTTCTTGACTTTGTCAATCAAACGTCACGTCTGGTCTGTTTGCACGTATCACCCTATCCGTTCTGATACCATAGTCCCAGAGGATCTTTGCCTGATCGTTTTCTATCACTCCCTCAGGTTGGTGTTCGTACCACTTATTACTGCAAGGTAGCTGATGTTTTCTTGCACAGGCTCCAGTGGAGGGCTTTGCCACTGAATCATGCCTCTTTTTGTACTGGTTCTGTGCAAGTGCCGAGCATTCACTTGCTATGTGGTTTATGGTTTCATTTTTCATATTGCACTTCCTACATATGGGAGAGATGTTATTTCCGTCTATCGTTCTTTGAACATATCTGGTTCTTAGGGCCTGATCTTGTGCCGCTGTTATCATTCCTTCAGTTTCCTTCTTTAGCTCTCCCCTCTGTAGCCATTGCCAATTGTCATCGCTGGCTAGTTCTTTAGTCTGTCTCATGTATTGTCCGTGCATTGGTTTGTTGTGCCAGTCCTCTGTTCTGTCTGTCTTTCTCCTGTCTCTGTATATTTCTGGTCTCGTCTCTTTTACTTTTATAGTCTTCTTCCCATGCACTCTTTAGCCACTCGTCTTCACTGTTTTCAGATATTCCGCCAGTGCTCTGTTCTCAATGTTGACGCAGTCCTCTATACTTAGTAGTCCTCTCCTCCCTCCTTCCTTTGTGTTATGTATAGTCTGTCCGTATTTGCTCTTGGGTGTAGTGCTTTGTGTATTGTCATATGTTTCCTGGTTTTCTGATCTATGCTGGCGGAGTTCTGCCTTCGTCCATTCCACTATTCCTGCGCTGTATCTGATTACTGGCACTGCCCATGTGTTTATGGCTTTTATCATATTTCCTCCATTGAGTTTTGACTTGAGTATCGCCTTGAGTCTCTGCATATATTCTTTCCTGATCGTGTCCTTCATCTCTTGGTGTTTTTATCCCCTCCCCTCCTTCCATTATTCCCATGTATTTGTATCCTGTCTCATCTATGTGTTTGATGTTGCTCCCACATCTGGTAGCTTTATCCCTTCAGTTCTCGTTACTTTGCCTTTTGTATGTTGACTAAGGCGCATTTTTCTATTCCAAACTCCATCCTGATGTCCCCAGATACAATCCTTACAGTCTGGATTAGGGTATCTATTTCCTTGGTGCTCTTACCATACAGCTTGATGTCGTCCATGAACATCAGATGGTTGATTCTGTTGCCTCTTTTCTTGAGTTGGTAGCCGGCATCCATCTTCTGTAGTACTTTTGTCATGGGAATCATGGCTACTACGAAGAGTAGTGGGGACAGTGAGTCGCCCTGGAAGATCCCTCTCCTGATATTAACCTCTGCTAGTCTTATTCCAGAGCTTGTAAGTATTGTATTCCAGTTGTGCATTGTATTTTTGAGGAAGCTGATGGTGTTTTCCTCTGCCCCATATATTTTCAGGCATTCTATTAGCCATGTGTGTGGTATCATGTCGAAGGCTTTCTTATAGTCTATCCATGCCATGCTTAGGTTGGTTTTCCTTCTCCTACTGTTCTTCATTACCATTTTGTCTATCAGGAGCTGGTCTTTTGTGCCCCTACACTTCCTTCTGCAGCCTTTCTGTTGGTGGGGGATGGTGTTTGTCTCCTCTAGGTAGTATATAGCCTTTCACTGATGATACTGTTAGTAACTTCCACATTATTGGTAGGCAGGTGATAGGCCTGTAGTTACTGGCTATATTTCCCTTACTCTTGTCTTTTTTGTACTAAGGATGTTCTTCCTGTGGTCATCCATTTGGGTGCTTGATGATTTGAGATACAATGCTGGAGTTGTTCTGCTATTCGTGGGTGTAGGGCCTTGAAGTTTTTGAGCCAGTATCCATGGACTTCATCGGGACCTGGGGCTTTCCAGTTTGGCATTTTCTTTAGTTGGTGTCTGACTGTGTCTGTCGTGATCTCTGTGAATCTTTGTTTTTATTCTCCCTGTTTCTTCTTCCTTGACTTCCTGGAGCCATGTTGCATGTTTGTTGTGTGATACCGGATTGCTCCATATGTTTTCCCAGAGTCTCTTACTTGGTTCGGCTTCAGGAATTTCTGGGTGTTGTTTGTCTTCTCTTAGTTGGCTGTACAGTCTTTTTCTGGTTGGTTCCGAATAGTTTGTTCTGTTGGTATCCCTTATTTTTTCCTGTTCGTGTACCGTTGGATCTTATGTGCTTTGGCCTTAAGCCTCGTTTTACGTCTTCTATTGTGTTGTTTAGTCCCCTCTCTTGTACTTTGTATTTCTCGTTGAGTTCCTCCCTTGTTTTCTTGCTTCTTAGCCTTTTTTCTGCCATCTCTTTCAGTTTACTCAAGTCAGATCTCATCACCATGATTTGCTTTTCCAGGCGCCTTTTCCAAGGAGGTTGCTGTTTTGGTTTCTGTTGGGTGGTTGTGCTGGTGTGGTGGTCGTTCGAATCCCCATCAGTTCTGCTACTAATCTTGCTCCTGCATATGTCAAGTTATTTGTTTCTGTGATACTGGTGGTGTGTATTATGCCCATTATTTCATTGACCTCACTTGTTTTCTCCCTTAATTTCTTGGTGTTGTAGGCTTTCATGGAGGGGATCTTTGTTCTCTCTGTATCTGGCTCCATCCATTGTCTAATCTTTTCTACCCATTCCGTCCTCTGTTACTTCGTCGGTGTTTCTTCGTGTGTCGTTGTTTGATACCTCATCATCCCTGTCGTCTTCTGTGGCATCGTCTCTCAGTTCGTCTTCGTGTAATTCGTTGTCGTGTGACATTTCCCTTTCCAGTTTCTTCTCTTTCTGTGGGGAGAGCCAGTTCTTTTTCTTTATGTTCATTACTTGGTCTGCCAG
>NC_087220.1:54569152-54571652 GCF_015104395.2 Macrobrachium nipponense
TGTAAATGTACACCCATCAAAACCTTTTATTTACCTGAAAACTTACACATAAGCGTAACTATTTCTAAAGCCCGGGACGCAGTGTTACCATAGGCAAAACGCACAGGCAGGCGGGTGGGACAGATAGAAAAAAAAAACAGAGTATAGTTACATAAATACATACCACAAGCGTCGTTCGACTAACGTTCAACTGTACCTGAAAGAAAAGAAAAAAAGATTAATAATACCCCTTGTCAATGCGCTGTATTAATTAATATAGCGTCCATCGACACTTTGTACCCCGGCCTGTTAATGAAGATAACTACAAGGATGAACTTGGTTTACGAGTTAATCTGAGATGATATAATTCAAGCCAATTTCTTAATAAGCGGTTTTGGATTTTTTTTTTTTGGGGGGTAGAAACGTTAATGTTGAAAAGATGAAAACAATTATTATTATTATTATTATTATTATTATTATTATTATTCATAAGCAAGACCTTCGGGACTGGGTTACTAGTTCTTTGCCCGTTTCAGAGCAGTTTTCTATGACATCTAAGGACTGCCTTCCGAGCATGAGCCCGTGCTGGCACGTAACTGGCTTAACCTACAATATGCCTGCTACCGCCACAGTCATCTCATAACCAAGTACCTCATTCACAGGGACAAGTGTTTTAAAAGGAATATAAGGAGTCGAACCTGGGGGCTAGGCCCCCTCGAGGGAGGTAAAATAAAAAAAATAAAAAATTAATAAAAGAGCAGGGAATAAATAATGAGAGAACATGGGTCCCCTAAAGAGAAAGTAAATTAAAAACAAGAGCAGGGGAAAAACAAATGAATAAATGCATACACAAAATATTAATGAGTTCAGCAAATAGGGCAGGTTGTAAATTCAAAACACGGGCGTTCACCGGCTCATAAAGAACACGAGAACCGCTCATGAATGCAAACGTCGGGACGTTGTCGTTCCGTGTCTGGTGAACGCACCCAGTCAAGGCCTTAGGAGAGAGAGAGAGAGAGCAGAGAGAGAGAGAGGAGAAAAGAAGAAGAAGAAAAGAAGAAAGAGAGGAGAAGAAGAGAGAGAGAGAAGAGAAAGAAGAGAAGAGAGAAGGACAGAGAGAGAGAGGAATAGAACGTAGAGAGACGAGAGAGGAGAGAAGAGCGATAGAGAGAGAGAGAGCGAGAGATGAGAGAGATAGAGAAGTTGAGGAGAAAGAAGAGAGAGAGAGAGAGAAGAAGAGAGAGAGAGAGAGAGAGAGGAGGAGAGAAAAAGAGATTCGAGAGAGAGAGAGAGAAGAAGAAGAGAGAAGAGAGAGAGAGAGAGAGAGACGAAGAGAGAGAGAGAGAGGAGAGAGGAGAGAGAGAATATGAGAGAGAGAGAGAGAGAGAATACGGAATGTAACGCCAGGACCAATGCTCGCTTCTTGTAAATCTCAAGCATGAAATTAACCCGATTATTATCATCCTGACCTTCATTAACTTCATTAATATGCGCGATCAGACGTTCTTTCTCAACGGCCTCCGCTAATTCTGCAACATCCTTTCAAACTCGTCTGATAAACGTTCTTTGAAAAACGTCAAAATGTTTTTCTACATGAGTCAATTATAGAGAACGTAATAAAATAAGAGTCTATGGAATCCAGGTCACTTAATAATATCTGGGGGTCATTTTCTTCCACTCTATTTATCTTTATAAATATTCCCTTTATTCCCTTTGCACAATTCCTCTGTTTTCCGTTAATATTTCTTTTTAAATGTCCTTTCGTAATCTCTCTCTCTCTCTCTCTCTCTCTCTCTCTCTCATTAAAAAAGATTCCCTTCATTCAACATTAATAAAAAAAAAATACCAAGAAAGAATTTTCTCCGCAAATCCCTTCATTACACCACTGACAATTCCCTTCCATTATGACTGAAGGAAAAATACAATAAACAAAAAAATGCCAATTAAACACGAACTTTCATTAGAGGCGGAGGAAGTTGTGTGTGATTACTATGACCATTAACGTCGTCTGTGAGAGAGAGAGAGAGAGAGAGAGAGAGAGAGAGAGAGAGAGAGAGAGAGATTTCTATTCATGAAAATAACTAGTATCAAGAAACGCACTATACGAATGGTAATTTATTTGTGATAAACTTTATGATACTAAAGCTAATGATCGTGGACCAAAAAAAAATTAGATAAACAATGCAAGCTGTATTTCATACACACCACTGGACAACGCCTGGGGACGTGTCGTGAATAAAACAATAAAAACCTCCGCTGGTAACCACAGCATATAATGTTGTTCGGTGTAGCACATCAAAGGAAAATAACAATAATAAAATAAGCTCAAAAACATTCAAATTTTAAATTAAAAACTAAAAAACTGCACCGCACACACCATAATTTACGAACAAGTAAATCTCCTACATTCAGAAAAGCAAATAAAGACAGGAATGTATCATAAAAGCGAACTAAAAACAGGACCCGCCGAGTTGGCAACACCAGACTTGGCTTGTTGCCAGCTAACTGCCACGACGTAGGG
>NC_087220.1:54574152-54579152 GCF_015104395.2 Macrobrachium nipponense
CTCTCTCTCTCTCTCTCTCTCTCTCTCTCTCTCTCTCTCAACCGCGCATGAATCGGGAATGTATGAGAATTTATACTATTTAACAAGAACTAGAAAATCAAATATTTAGTTACATAAAATATATTCACATCCCCCCTTCTCTCTCTCTCTCTCTCTCTCTCTCTCTCTCTCTCTCTCTATCTCTATATATATATATATAGGGGTATATATCCCTATCTATATATATATATAATACACACACACACACACACACATACATATATATATATATATATATATATATATATATATATATCTATATATATATATTATAAGCATTCCAAACATATTTCGAACCCACCTAAGTAGAAAAATAACTAAAATTAAAATAATGAATTCTTTGCTTTGAGTTCTGACATATTGCGTGGTAATGGCATCTCCTAGATCTGGAACAATCTCTCTCTCTCTCTCTCTCTCTCTCTCTCTCTCCTCTCTCTCTCTCTCTCTCTCTCGGGTACATTTCGAACCTTCGCCTATTCTCTCCGATTAATTCCTTCCATTACAACAAACTGAAAGACGCCGTAATGACATTGCCTTTTAAGTTGAAACCAATTATTGGGACGAATCGTCTTTCCTTTTTTTTCCTTTTTCCAACAAAGTCAGTAATTGGTTGGTACGAAACGTCTTGTTGCTTTCGGATTCCCAGAACGGAGATCATTTGAGATCATTTCCCGTAATCGCGTTTTTAGGATACAACTTCACGCATTCCACTCTTGGTTCGTCTGTCATCGGACTTCGTTAATCTAAGTTCAATTCCTAAATTCAGAGAACACGTATTTCAGCTGTTTTAAATATTCACACTTGTCATCTTGCCCTTTTGGTAGTGTCTCAGTCCCGCTTCTAAATTCCTAAATTAACAACAGGAAACGAACTTCAATTAATTTACATTGTACGTACTTATAGGTAAATAAATAAAATAACATTGATTTTCTTTATTCAAATCCTCAAACATGAATAGTGCATTTGTGCCTGAGAGAGAGAGAGAGAGAGAGAGAGAGAGAGAGAGAGAGAGAGAGAGAGAGAGAAACTGTTTCACCATTCCTCGTGATAACGTATTTCTGACCATTTTCGTTTCAATCTCGTTTCGAAAAGAGCAGATAATTTCCGTCGATGGCTTTTCGGCTGAACTTCTTCCTCACTATCACTTGTCAATTCGTAGTTTTTTTTTTTTTATAAATTAAAAAAAAGCAACGCTCACACTTCGCCTTCAATAATTTCCGTTTGTGTGAATTTCGTTCGTTTTGTTTTGGATTCATTTCGGTTCACTCTTATTTTGTTCTTCTTCGTTTTTATTTACTTACTTATTTACGTATATTTTTTCAAGGTCTTCCTCGGATTTTTCATTTCAAAGTCGTTCTCATAATTTTCAATTATTTTCTCGATTTTGCTTCGGTTAAAATATTCGCAACTCTTAATACATTTTGTTTTCCTGTTATGAAATACCAAATTGAAAGAATAACATGAAGATTTCTTGTTAAAAAAAAAAAAAAAGAAACAAAAGCCAATCACAGTTAGGTTATAACTCTGATCAACGAATATTGATTTAACTTTTTTTATTTTTTTTTTTTTTTTTTAATCCACCGTTACAGATTTTAATTCTAAAACTCGGCATTCACTATTTTTCTCAATGTTTCCAGACTAACCAACATTCATTATTTTTCATTCAACTTCCATATTTTGACGTTCACAATTTTTCTTCATTCGTTTCCAGAGAAACACATTCGTCAGTTTTCATTCACTCTCCATACTATAACGTTCGCTATATTTCTTCATATGCTCCCACAATAACCAACATTCATTATTTGCCCTTCCCTTTTCATAACGTCACATTCGCAGGTTTTCCTCGCACCCAATTTAACTTACATCCATTGTTCTCCATTCACTTTTCATAACATCCAAATTTGCCCTTCATTCGCTTCTAGATGAACCAACATTCATTATTATTTTTCCTTCAATTTCTATAATCATAAACTAATTATCTTCGTGAGTCCCCTATTTACGAGCTCTTTTGCCCATTCAGCATCGCTCAATTCCACTATTTTTCGCCTGGATCTTACTCCCAAAAATCATAGTTCATTTCTACACACACACACACACACACACACACACAAATCCCTTCCATGACTTATTACCTTTCAAAGAGAATGCGTCATGAGGCCAGCAGTCTCATCCCTAAAATCAATGTTGATCAAGGGTTCACACGATTCTGACTGCACAAGATATTACCCACTGTGAAGAATATAACTGTGCGTATGTATGTGTATATTGTGTGTGTATATGTATGTATATATAAACGTACACAATATTGTATACATATACATATATTGAGTATATACACACACATATATATAGTATATGTGTATGTGTGTGTGTGTATGATACTCAATATATGTATATGTATACAATATTGTGTATGTTTATATATATATATATATATATATATATATATATATATATGTAACCTACGTTTATTTAGAGCTAAATGCCAATTAAGAGACCGACCTAATAACAACTACATAAATAATTATAAATCAACACATAAATACCCTAACATACAAAATTAATACTAAGATTGAGAACAACTACTGGTAATTACCGTCATCATTCCGAAGACATTACTGTCGGCGCCAGGCTTGTTGTTATTCAACGTTATAATTATTACACCTACTTTTAAATTTATGTTTCAATAGACCATCATCATTATATTTCCATCATTGTAAGATGTCACCTTTAACTGTAGGACGGTGGCATAATAAGGTAGTATCATTATCACTGCAATATTTCGTGGCACCAATTACCAATATAATTAAAATATGATTACTCAAGAGGCCGGAGACGCTTCTCTACATCATCAAAGGCGGAATGACAACTGGTCTTGCTCGCGCGCACACGCACACACACACGAGCACACCTGTGCAAGAAAGAGGTAAAGGTCGACTTCGCCGGCGTAGTAATTATGAAAGACCCGACTTTCAAAAAAACAACATTGATTATGCAGCCGCCTCTCTCTCTCTCTCTCTCTCTCTGCACTCCGCTCTCTCTCTCTCTCTCTCTCTCTCTCTCATCACTCACTCTCTCTCTCTCTCTCGCTCTCTCTCTCTCTCATGTCTCTCTCTCGCAAAGTCGTGCGTCCCCGATTAATATAAAACAAGAAATTGTCCATCCATTATTTGTTAGCTAGGAATGAGGAATAAGTTATTCATACATATCTTACGGTCTCTCTCTCTGTCTGTCTGTCTGTCTCTCTCAATAAATATATATATATATATATATATATATATATATATATATATAGATATAGATCTACATATATACTTATATATACGTAGTAGTGTTGGAAAATTAGTAAGTGACGAATCCGAGTTCATAACACCTGTTCACCTGTGACGAGAGAGAAGAGAGAGAAAGACGAGAAGAGAGCAGAGAGAGAGCTAGAGCGAGAGAGAGAGAGAGAGAGAGAGAGAGAGAGAGCAGGGGTTAGAGAAGACCACTCAGTAAACATCAAAGCTTCCGGAATAAAATGTAAAAATAAAGAAATAAAAAAACAAATCCAAGACAAACGGACAGTAAATCTTCCAGGAGAATAAAATCTAATGTTACGAACTTCTTTTATGAGTCAAACCACACCATTATCGATGTCTCAACCGCTCGCTCTCGAGTGTAAACGCCACAGCGCTTGCACACACACACACACACGCAAAAACGTAATCCCGACGTAACGGTTGGGTCTACGTGGCAAAGACCCCAAGAGAACCTTAAGCTTTAACTGCTACCGGATACTCATATCCTGTCGTTCTTCGAGGAGGAGGAGGAGGAGGAGGAGGAGGAGGAGTTAAGGCGGAGGAGAGATGAGGAGGAGAGAGATTTGGGCGTTAGGGAGGTCCGGGGTTCATAGGGTAATGAAAAAAAAAAAACAGAAGAAGGGAAGGGGTGGGGGAGGGAGGAGAGGAGGAAGGAGGAGAGGAGGAGATTTGGAGGAGAGAGAATTTGGCGGTAGGGGAGTATGGGGGTTAAGAGTACAGAAGAAGGGTGGGGGAGGGGGGGGTGGGGGGGGGGGGGGAAGAGAGCTAAACATCGCACCTGTGGCGTTGACGTTGCCTTTAATAAGAATCGTTCCTCCGTTGAATGATCGTACGTTTGGGTACGCTGTTGCCGGAAGGTTAATAATGCAAGGTGGTGGTCTCCTCAATCTCTCTCTCTCTCTCTCTCTCTCTCTCTCTCTCTCTCTCTCGTTTCTCTCTCTCTCTCTCTGTATATATATATATATATATATATACGTATATACATATATATATATTATATATCTATATCACTGCAGAACACATATTCATTCGTATTAAGTTATCATATTCGCAAAGGACTTCAATATTACGGAAGGTTCAAAAGAGATTATATATTTCCAGATATTCTGAGACTCGTCTGCCTCCATCCTCAAGGAAACACACAGACACAATCACGTATAATATATATATATCTATTATATATATATATATATATAATATATTATATATATATATATAATCTAAGATCCGGAACAGATTATAACAGCAGACCTCTATATATGGTATGACATCTGGAATCTTGTGATCTTGTGGGAGGGGCAAAAGTCGAGAGTGAATCTGCCGCAAATATTTTTTTGTTTTTTATCTCAGATACAGCCGTCAACTTCGTGATAAGATACAGCTGGTCTTTATCTACTCGCTCTGAGGCATTTTGCGTTTCATAGTAGCTTCGATTTGCATTGCGAAGGACTGTGATGTAACTCTGATCTCTCTCTCTTCTCTCTCTCTCTCTCTCTCTCTCTCTCTCTCTCTCTCTCTCTCTCGCTCTCTCTCTCTCTCGCGGGAATCTAGTTGCATTTTTTGAGCAAATTATTTAACAGTTTTAGAATTGCCTGAGAATTTATTTAATTTGCTGTCGCTGGAAACTTTTGGAGTTCATATCTCTTTTATACAAAGGTA
>NC_087220.1:54584152-54586652 GCF_015104395.2 Macrobrachium nipponense
TTTACCTTTCTCTTCTATCCTGATAACAATAGTCTTCATTTATCTGGGTGGTTGTTTGCTTCCCTCTCTCTCTCTCTCTCTCTCTCTCTCTCTCTCTGTCTCTCTCTTCTCTCTTTCTCTCTTCTCTTCTCTCTATATATATATATATATATATATATATATATATATATTATATATATATGTGTTGTGTGTGTGTGTGTGTATATACCACAAGGGTCTTTGGTAAGCCCTTATGATTCGAATTCTGGGATGAAGTTCCTTGCCCCAAGTTTTCCGTAACATCGTGATGTGGTCACCCATCCATGCACTGAACATACCCAGCTTCGGACCCCCCACCACCCTCCTTTTTTACCCGGACTCACAAACCAGCGCGGGTGTCATATAATCATTCCCGAGGCAACAAAACAAAAAGTCTATAAAAGTATTTCATTCCAGCGCTATCCAGTTGATTATTATCAATATTGCAAGGTAATTTCACCTGACCTATAGCTGCTTCGCGGCTCTCAAACATTCTGGCTTTTTCTCTTGGCGACCTTTACTGGACTGTACTTTTGTCATTTCTGGAAAGATGTTTTTTTTTTATGTAATTAACATTTCAACAATTTATAATCATCCTCCTTTGTTTTGCAAGAGGGTTTTGTTCAATTAGTATTTTGGTCAGGGTCCTACAATTTTTTTTTTTTTTTTAACTTGTCAGTTCTGGTCCAAACTTCAAACTATTTTCTCTGGTATGACATTTATTCTGATCGATTTTCTATTTTGTTTTTCATACTTTGCTGTCAATTATGCCTCTCTCTCTCTCTCTCTCTCTCTCTCTCTCTCTCTCTCTCTCTCTCTCTCTCTCTCTGCGTGTAAAATTCACGTTGACTGTCAATCACTCCTGCAATCTCTTCATAGCTCACCTGTATATTGATATTGCATTCTCTTTCTAAATACAGTATATTCCGGGCCACACCTTTATTTATCATAATATTGTGAATTCACATTTTTCTTTGACATTCCACCGAGCAGATTCCACCCTTTGTGTTAGAGAATATGATGATGATTTTTTACAATTCGCCAATGATGCTTAACTATTTCAATTTGTTGCTATATCGAGATATAAGTTTATTTACATGTCTCTGAGCATCGACAAAGAATGGGGATTCTAGCACCATGCCCATAACGCAAAAACAATCAGCGGTACTGTTTGTTTGTATGGTGTTTTTACGTTGCATGGAACCACCAGTGGTTATTCAGCAACGGGACCAACGGCTTTTACATGACTTCCGAACCACGTCGAGAGTGAACTTCTATCACCAGAAATACACATCTCTAACACCTCAGTGGAATGCCCGAGAATAGAACTCGTGGCCACCGAGGTGGCAGGCCAAGACCATGCCGATCACGCCACTGAGGTACTTCACTTCTTAAGGCGTCACCCACCCAAATGCTGACCAACCCGTATATTCCTTGATGTCGTTAACCGACAAACGAGCGATGTAACAAAAGTAACGAATAAATAAATAATTAGAGAAATAAACAAATATAAAAACAAGAGCCCTGTTCTTATGGAGACATTCTAAGGAAATAAAAATATACACATAAATATAAAAATAAATATATAAAAAACAGTAATAGAAACTATGTCCCCCCATAGATTCATGGTCAGCGCTCTTACACAGAAATTCTAAGGAAAAGAAAAGTCTGATTCGCCCTCCAGGGTGCGTTCTTAAAATCCAGGGTCAAACAGCGTGTTGTTTCACCAACGAAAATTAAAATAAATACGCTATATTTCATTAAAAATAATTGTTCTGTACTGATTGAATATAGCACCATTATCTATTTTTTTTTTACATTTTTCATTGACGATAATTTAATAAATAAAAAAATATCCTATCTTCCATATTTCCTGTATCTAACTCACGTGAAACACCATTTTTAAGCTTTTTTTTTGCCAAAAGGCTTTCCTAACCTCCCCAACAAGAAGAAGGAAAAATAAGACCACAACAACAACAACAGCACAACAAAGTAGTAGTTTGTAGGGTTACTACCCGAGTAAGCGAGAATATCCTCAAGTGATACTCAGAAGTCCAGTTCGCTCAGAGGAGATTGGTCAACATCTCCCATTGTGTCCAATGATGTATTTGGCGAGAGGAATGTTCCTGGGCCGACAGGAATTCGCCTGACAAAAGGAAGTAGGCCTAATATCCACAATAGGGCAGGACGATTCCCCCATGGGTCAGATGGACCTGTCTGGTAAGGAACTTGAGTAGAAATCTCAGTTACTGGCCTTTATATATATATATATATAATATATATATATATATATATATATATATATATATTATATAATATATATTCGAGCTACAAATCTTTAAATCTCAGTTTTACTGGCCTTTTATATTATATATATATATATGGACCTATATATATATATATATATATATATATATATATATATATATATATCGAGCTACAAATGTTCTTTAACGGAATTAATATAGTATTTTCACTGCCA
>NC_087220.1:54591652-54594152 GCF_015104395.2 Macrobrachium nipponense
AGAGAAATAGCTTGCTTCAGAAACCACTTAAGGTGAATAACCTTCAGAAACCATACAAGGTGAATAACTTCCGAGAGAAAGAGCTTGCTTCAGAAACTACAAAGGGAGAATAACTTCTGAGAGAAATAGGCTGCTTCAGAAACCGCACAGAGTAAATAACTTCTGAGAGAAATAGCTTGCTTGAGAAACCCTCAAGGTGAATAACTTCTGAAGAAATAGCTTGCTTGAGGAAACCCTCAAGGTGAATAACTTCTGAGAGAAATAGCTTGCTTGAGAAACCTCAGGTGAAGGTAACTTCTGAAGAAGAAATAGCTTGCTTGAGAAACCCTCAAGGTGAATAACTTCTGAGAGAAATAGCTTGCTTGAGAAACCACTCAAGGTGAATAACTTCTGAGAGAAATAGCTTGCTTGAGAAACCCTCAAGGTGAATAACTTCTGAGAGAAATAGGCTGCTTCGTAAACCACTCACGGTGAATACCTTCTGAGAGACAGGCTGTTACAGAAACCGCCATTTCTCCCATTACAGCGCCTCTTATCAGACTACTTATCTTTAGCTTGCCTTCTGTACTACCAATATGTACTACATTTGACCACTGACCCCCAACAATTCACCTATCCACTGTTGCGAGGCCTTTGGAGTAAGGTGTGTTATTCCCCGAGCGTTCTTACTCGTCTTGAAGTTACCGCAACCTGTATTTCAAAACCAGCATCTACCTCTGCTCTGCTCTCTCTCTCTCTCTCTGACTGACAATATTTCTTTGTTAGTCTGACCCAGTTCGCCTGTTTGCCCACATGAATAGCAATAACGCATTTGCACGATCCACTGAAGCTGTGATAATTGTCTTTGTTGTTTTGATTTGCTCTAACTTCATATCCGCGTTTGTTTGTTAACGTATTATCCATTTAAACAGTTTACGCATCTTAGTATAAATCCACCTATACACAAAACGTCATACCCTGCAAGTGGGCTCTCAGGTCTCATTATCACCCACTATCTCTTGCCCTAGATCCCATCAAATCACTATGCAACAAATACGGGCACCATACGGATTTCCATTTAGAAAATAAGTAAATAAATTAATAAATAAATAACTATGTATTCATTTATCTATTTATTTATGCCCGCACATGAACGCTGTCAATATAAAAAAAGAAAAACACAAAACCAATAACATATAACCGTGGGATAATACTCCACATGAGAATATTAAACCCACAGCCACTATGCATACGAAGCGACGATCTCTCTCTCTCTTTCTTTCTGTATGATGGTTACATAAACAATTTGGGAAGCCTGCTTCTCTCTCTCTCTCTCTCTCTCTCTCTCTCTCTCTCTCTCTCTCACTGTTGGATGAGTAAGTAAATCTGGGAAGCTTATGTGGTGAGAGAGAGAGAGAGAGAGAGAGAGAGAGAGAGAGAGAGAAACCCGTCCTCTTTAAGGGACAAATAGAGCAGGAAGCTTTTGCATTCTGCAGCTTTAATGAAGGAGGGTGAATCTCAAGGTATGTACTATTTACCTCTGTTACTGATACCAACTTCACTCTTCTCTAATATATTATATATATATACCTTATATAAACAACACCAGACAATAATAAACAATCCATCAAATAAATAAATGTACACAAAATAAAACCAAACATCAAGTACACACAACACCTTTCACAAACATAAAAATGAAAAACGCAAAGCAAAAAGCCCCATAAACAATAAAGCAGCGACAACACGCGACGATTCTTCACAAACGAGGAAACCCAATAAGTAAAAGCAGCAATTAGGCTGCATCCCCTCTGCCAGGGGGATCAACGATCCCTCCAAAGGACGTTTTCGGTCACAGATACAAAGGGACGCGATTAGCACGGCTCATAAACAGCTTGGTATCATTATCTGAGAGGAACTTTCTTGCCTTCTTAAAAAAAAAAAAAAAAAAAAAAAAAAAAAAAAAAAAAAAAAAAAAAAAAAAAAAAGTTTTACTGTAAGGCGCATAATGGTGTATGAAACTGGCTCAGCCGCAGGACGGGAAACTTTCAACCATGGCTCGGTGGTGGCCTGTGTTGCTGGCACCAATAGCGATGCCAGACGCATGATCATGGGTAACTTTAAATTTTAAACAAAAAATAAAAAGTACCAAGGATAGAGGGCTGCAATTTGGTATGTATGATGATCGGAGGGTGGATGATCAACATACCGATTTGCAGCCCTCTAGCCTCGGTGGTTTTTAAGATCTGAGGGCGGACGGAGGGGGGGGGGGGAGGAGGAGGCTCAACTTTCCAACATAATCCTGCTATCAAACAGATAACAACATGTAGGTTACCTCCATAAACAAAAATAAAAAAAAATTACAGATGCTTTATCTTTCAAAAATACTTACAGTTTCAAGCTAAAAGATGACGCTGTCAGTTACGATATACGAACTGTCCACTTGCAGTACATCACTCCCAACACCTGCAGACTATAGCTCATACACTGGTACGTACCTATTAAGAGAGAGACGCAATGT
>NC_087220.1:54599152-54609717 GCF_015104395.2 Macrobrachium nipponense
TTCATCAGGGAATGGTAATTGAAGCATTAGCCTTGCCTCAATTGCGCTGTGGCTGTGTGTGTGTGTGTAGGAAAAAAGCGTCTGCAATATTCTAAGAGAGAGAGAGAGAGAGAGAGAGTCTTAAGTGTTTGGAAACTGACATATCACAAGGGTATCCTGCTCTCTCTCTCTCTCTCTCTCTCTCTCTCTCTCTCTCTCTCTCTCTCTCTCTCTCTCTCTGAAAAATAATGCCTGAACATCCAATGAAAAGGGGTGAAGGAGTGTGAGTGAGTGAAACCACAAACGAATATCCAATGAAAGTTTGTGTACGTGGCGGGAGAGAGAGAGAGAGAGAGAGAGAGAGAGAGAGAGAGAGAGAGAAATCACGTTTAAATGTATGCACTCTAAACTCTGTCTCAGTGTGGCTGTATAAATAATTCCACCATCAGCAAGGACTACTAGCAAACCTCTCGCTTTCAATTCTTCGTATAAATGTAAACAGAGTGAAATAAGCATATACTGTGCTCAGTCCAATCTCGTGGACATGGATTGGTCATTAAGTGTCTAACAATCAAAAGGACAACGGGCCTATAAGCAAATGAAATAAGCTACAGGAATCCACGAAGACGTGACTTCCATCAAGCCACTTACCGACGAGATAATCCCTTGTTATTTCAATTCTTTTGAAAACCAAGAATAAAAACTCAATTTTAAACCTACTTCCAGTCTGTGTATCAATGTAAGATAAATAATAACATGAAAGAATACAAATGTTCATGTAAAAACGAACTCAATTAAAATCAACTTGTAATCTTCTTCCTTTTGACCCGGAGCGAAATAACGAATGAAGCAATCAAACAAGAAGAGAAAGAAAGAATAAATGAAATGAAAGGAAGAAGAAAGTCAGGGGTAGCGACGAGGCTCACGCAGTAAAGTGGGCTTACGTAAACAAGCAAACGAAACAGACCACAAGAATTGGAGCGACTGTTTATGTTTACAGTTCTTACATTCTTCGACCCAGTTCGTAGCATTCGGGACACGAGAATGAATACACAGGATGAAAGTGAATACATACAAGAATTATTAAGTGGGAAATCATTACGTACACGGGAGCCAGAGGTAAAAGACAATAAATGGACCAAAGCTACAATAAAATTACTCTCAAAACAAAGGAATTACCAACATCCCCTACATAAACAAAATAACACAAAACACTACACTGAAATAAAATAAAAATACATTAGAAAACAAAAGAATTAATATCCCTAAATACACCACATTAACATTAAACATTGCAATGCAATAGGCAAAAACCAAAACACTGAATGTATGAAACTTACAATAAAAGTACATCTCAAAATGATGGAATTAGCAACACTCCTACTTAGGGCAAATTAACACTAAACATTACAATGCAATAATAAGCAAAATAAAAAACAATACATGGACAAAACCTACAATAAAAGTCTATATTAAACGCAGGAATTAACAACACTCCTACAAAAAACGAAGGACTTAACAACAGTAAATCAACATTAAACATTACAATGCAATAAACAAAAGCAGAAACCACCCAATGGAGCAAACCCACAACAGAGCTACATAACAAAAGTAAGGAATTAGCAGCACCCTTACGCAGAGCAAATCAACATTTTAACCATTGCACTGCAACAAACGAGTATTAACGGGGTAACTGAAGCAAAACACCACGCAAGTAAAATCCCGTGCGTGCAGAGGGAGCACTCAAAGGCAAACGAACCTCAAAGGAATAAGGCTTCGCTTAAAACGTGCACAGCGCAGCAGCAGCTGCTGCTGCACCTCCCTGCCTCTCTCACTCACTCAGTAATCCCCGCCGTCTTGCCTCCGACAAGTTTGCTCTTCATTTGATCCCGATGTTTCTTAACCATTGGAAGTGGTGGCGCTTTGCAAAGTTATTCCTTTCGACAGTTGCGTGTTAGAGCGAAGGTCAAAGGTATGTGGATTGATACGTGGAATGGGAATATGTGAAAGTGATTATTATTATTATTATTATTATTATTATTATTAAATTTTTGCTGTTTCTGCTCTTGTTGTAGAATAGAAGTCGACGACAACAACAACAACAATAATAATAATAATAATAATAATAATAATAATAGCAGACTCTATTCCAAGCTAGGTGCCACGTGAAGTGAAATCAAGTATAATCATTACAAAATACTACGAAGTATTAATATCAACTGCATTTCAGTAATAAATATAAACGAGGCAAAAAAAAAAAAAAAGAAACAAAAAAGGAAAAAAAAAAGGGGGGAAAGTACCAAAAATAAATGCCTATAACAGGGGAGGGGGGAGACGGGGAGTACCAATCCCTAAAGATATATAAACACAAGATTCGTAGAGGTAAACCTTTACGCCTAATCCCTCCATGGCTATGGGTAAGGGTGAGGGTAGGGGTATTATCCAATAAAGAGTAAAGGGGGGAAGTATAATATATGGGCATTATAGGGAGCTACGCAAACCGTCGCGTCATCACGAAGGGTAGTGACCGAGATCAACGCCTGTGCAGGGAAGGTTCCGGTCCTTTGGAAATGGGCATTCCTGGCCGTGGGTTTGCCCCTTGGGTATGATTCTTCTTAAAGTTACATTTACTCCATAGTTAATCGTAAGGAGGTTACATTGCTTCATTGTTAATCCTAGGAAGATTACATTACTACATGGTTAATCTTAGGAAGATTACATTACTTCATGGTTAATCCTAGGAAGATTACATTACTACATGGTTAATCCTAGGAAGATTACATTACTTCATGATTCATCCTACGGAGGTTGTGTTACTTCATGGTTCATCCTACAGAGGTTACATTACTTCGTGGTTAATCCTAGGAAGATTACATTACTTCATGGTTCACCCTACGGAGGTTACATTACTTCAAGGTTAATCCTCGGGAGGTTACATTACTTCATGGTTAATCCTACGGAGGTTACATTACTTCGTGGTTCACCCTCCGGAGGTTAGATTACTTTATGGTTCATCCCAAGGTTTCATTATTCAATGGTTCATCCAAGAGAGCTTACATTACTTCGCGGTACGTCCAAAGGAGATTATAAATCCATCAGAATTAGATAGAAGGTCGATCTCACAGCGGCTAACGGACCTCATTGTGACCCATAACACGTATTAACCTCTAAAACGAAAACCTTAATACTGGCAGAGTTCAGTCCCTACAGAAATGGTTTGTTTGTTTGTATGGCGCTTTTACGTTGCATGGAACCAGTGGTTATTCAGCAACGGGACCAACGGCTTTACGTGACTTCCGAACCACGTCGAGAGTGAACTTCTATCACCAGACACCTACAAAAAATGGTAATTATACCTTCCCAAGATATTCCCGTCAAAGAGAGAGAGAGAGAGAGAGAGAGAGAGAGAAGACCAACACCTCAGTGAAGCCTTTAGTAAGTAGGGGCGCAGAGGAAGACTTACAACTTATGTAATAAAGAAAGAAGGAACAGTTATGGGGGTACACTCCAAGTCTGTACGTTTCACTGTCACTCGAGTGGGGCAGCTCTAATGACCCAGAATTGTTGTATTTCGTTCCCGTCTCAGTGACCCGGAATGATGTTGCATTCTTGCTTTAATGGCCGCCCGCAAGAGTTATTTCTGGCTTGTCTTAATGACCCCCCCAGAAATGAATATTAGAATCTTGCCTTACCGACAGGCTGGCACTGATGACCCAGATAGATTTTTCACTCCATATGCATGAACTATAATGGGACTCTCTCTCTCTCTCTCTCTCTCTCTCTATATATATATATATATATTATACTAGAATCTATATATTATATATATATATATACTAGAATCTATTGGTAACTTTTTACTGATACATATGCAAAGATGGGATCGTGCTTATTACAATATCACACATATGTATGTATAAATAAAGGAAATATATATACACTATATATATATATATATATATATATATATATATATATATATATATATATATATATATATATTACGCGTACTGCTACGTCGGTCTACGACAACTCATCCTTAATTTAATCTACAATGGCTTTCCAAAATATGCTTTACTGACTAAAAAAGAAATTATATCTAAAATTAATTATTTCTCTTGGATTTCAGTCTCAGGCTTCATTGTAACCCTCTTCGTTCGTCCGGACTTGGGTCCTGCATAGAGGGTAGCCCAATATAAAGAACGACTTACCCTGGAAGACTCAACATGGAATCCTCCAGTGTCGGTGGTATTCCAGACTACAGACCCAACCGCAAAGAGGCCCTAGAATTTAATGACCCAGAACATTTCAATCTGCAGCAAATGACCCAGAATGCTAACTCGGTCAGCAATCAATTATTGACAAAGTTATTTCAACTTCGTCGCAATGGCCTGAGGCGCGAGCAAATCCTGGATTTCTCAATTAGGTTTTTTTGTGGATATGTTAAAAAAAATTTGTGTGGATGTTTACAAAAAAAGATTTTTTTGTGGATATCTTTTATTGTGGATATGTTTAAAAAAAAATTTTTTTGGATGTCTACTAAATTTTGTGTGGATATGTTTAAAAAAAAATTTTTGTGCGGATATGTTTAAAAACAAAATTTTGTGGATATGTTTACAAAAAACATTTTGTGGATATGTTTTTGATATGTTTAAAAAATTTTGTGGATGTTTAAAAAAAAATTTGTGGATACGCTTAACAAAATTTTTTTTTTGTACGTATACAAAAAAGATTTTTTGTGGATGTTTACAACAAAATTTTTGTGGAAGTTTACAAAAAAGATTTTTGTGGATATGTTTACATAAAAAAGTTTTTGTGGATGTTTACAAAAAAGATTTTTTTATGTGTTTACACAAAAGGACTTAACCTAATTGTTGATCTTCGCATAAAAAATATAAATTAGATAATGAACATAATGTATAAAAAATATTGAAAACATACAGAGCTATATCTATCAATCATTCAAGTAGATTTCCAATTTGTATTAATTCAACACACCGAGTTCTATATGAAAATCCTTTTTACAGAATCCCACTACTACAATACTATGCCAAGCCATAGAAACGGCATATAAATCATCAGTCGAAAAATCATCTGTTTTAATCAATCTGAAGGTTTATGTTTTTACAACTTAACTCATTAGAGAATAAAACAACATGATTGTAAAGGGAGGGGGGAGGTGGAGAGGAGTATTTCCTTCCAAATATGAGTTTATTTTAAATTTACATAATCACTACGGAGGTAAGGAATTACCTCGTTGAGGCCATAACGTTTAGGGATTCAGTCACTGTACGTGTGTGTGTGTGTGTGTGTGTGTACGCAAACTCACAAACACATTAATATATATGTGTGTGTGTGTATGTGTGTGTGAATATACCTTTGGCCTTTGATGACCAGAACAGGTCGAGAAAGCGGTGTGACCTGTTTTTATGAAAGAGCCAAGTAAATACCAATTGGTTCAGAGGAGCAAAACAAAAATACAGCAATCAAACTGCAAACTTTCCTCTTACGAACGAGAATTGCAAACAACGAAATATCATATAACTAATAATAAATGAAAACTGGTTTACTGTAGTATTAGCAATAGCAATTTTGTCTTGAAACCAATCGCTACAGAGATACGAATAAACCAAGTTTGGTCAGACTCCTTTGTGATTCGCTAATCCCTTCTCTCTCTCTCTCTCTCTCTCTCTCTCTCTCTCTCTCTCTAGGGAACTTAATCTCCAAAGAACAATTATACCGTCAGTCCCCTGTGTCTCCCCCCCCCCCCCCCCCCCCCCTCTGGGGGGCTCCCCCCGTCTCTCTCTCTTCCCCCCCCCCCCCCCCCCCCCCCCCCCCCCCCCCCCCCCTCTCTTCTGTCTCTCTCTCTCTCTCTCTCTCTCTCTCGTCTCATCTCTCTCTCCCCCCCCCCCCCCCCCCCCCCCCTCCCTCCCCCCCCCCCCCCCTCGTCAGTCCCCCCCCCCCAGTCAGTAAGTTCAGAAAGGTTACCCCCCTGTGTATTTAATGGTTGAACTAAGTCAAAAGGTTTATTTTGTATTTATGTTGAACTCTGACACCATCTTAAGAAACTCTCTCTCTCTCTCTCTCTCTCTCTCTCTCTCTCTCTCTGACGAACAAGTTCCCTAAAGGTCCTGTAAGCCCCCGATGACCTGAAAAGTGAATTATATACATAGTTGTTCGACGACTGTTATGGGCCGCAGCTTGAGAGAGAGAGAGAGAGAGAGAGAGAGAGAGAGAGAGAGAGAGAGAGAGAGAGAGCAGCAGCAGCAGCAGCAGAGGTACCTTACAGACTAATAATTCCACGTGATGCACGAGTCGGCCGGAGGGAAGGTTCCAATCCATTTACCTTTCATCTCCAGAGGTTCCCTCGTAGAAGGGCGAGACCGCACTGGCATATACAAAACCTTCTTTCATTTACAAACAAACTAACTTTCATTTCTTGGAATGAATTTTAATTATATGTCTGATTTCATACAAACTCTAGGAAGTAATTAAATCTTGATATTTTACTTGAGCTTCATCAACAAAAACAAAAATATCAGGGGTAATGAATGATGTTAAAAGGTAAAAATATAAATATTATTAAATAGGTAATGATTTTAAACGGTAAAAATATAAATATTACTAAATAGGTAATGATGTTATAAGGTAAAAATGTAAATATTACTAAATAAAGAATTGCTTTCATACAAATAGCCTAAAAATACAGATCATGATAATAAATTGACCAACAGAAAATTAAGACTAACCAACGTTGAAAATACTCACAAATAAAAATAAAATACTCATAAAATCTAAGAGAAGAATGAAAAACGCTGATATAATAAGACTTTCGATCCAGCATAATTCCATTAACCACACAATATACGACCACAGAGACGTTGGGGTACAAGACTTCTTCAAAGGCCAAGGCTGCAAGAATCACGGAAGACACAACTCCCGTTCTCCCCGACTTTCTCGACCCTTTATCCAAGACTATATCAGACACCCGCCCGAACTCCCCCCCCAACCCATTGAATCCTTGGAGGAATAATACCCATCCCCCACCCACCCTACTAGAACCCCCAGGGGTCCAGGCTTCTTTGAATCGAGTTTTTGGGATTTGGTTAGGAAGCTTTATTCTGTGATATATATTGTTTTTCAAATTTGCTTGTTAGTCCATGCAGTTCTCTCATTTTCTTTGTATTTGATGTTTGTGGCTTTGCTCTAATTGTCTGTGATTCTGTTTGTGCTTGGTTATTTTCTGCTTCTATTCGTAAAAATTATAAATATATATATACACATATATATTAGCTAAAGCCACAGGGAAAATTTCTAAAAAAGAAAAGACAGAGTGCCTAAAAATTTTCCCTGTGGCTTCAGCTAGTAACAAAAACAAAAGTGCTTACTTTTGTGATTTCATAGTATATACACATATGTTCTATTTATATACACATATATAGAAGATACATTTACATGTGTAAATGTAATAGCCACAATGCCCTCTTAACTTCTCAAATTCTTTGCTACCGGACATCAGGATTTCTTTCATATTTCATATTCCTTTGAAGTTGGATCTTGAGGTTTTGTAGCGCCAAGCGTATCCAAAAAAAAAAAAGAGTAAAGATTCTGAGAAGTTAAAGGGGCATTGTGGCTATTAAATTTACATTTATATATATATATATATATATATATATATATATATATATATATATATAGAATCTGAGAAGTTAGAGGGCAGTGTGGCTATTAAAATTTCCCTATTTAATAGAAATCAAAGCGCTTTCGTCCTTTACTAAGACGTCGTTCCTTGACAATGTCTTAGTAAAACAAAAAACGAAAGCGCTTGGATTTCTCCTGCCTACCATTTTCCTGTGGTATTCGCTTATTTAATCGAAGTCACGTGTGATTTTTTGAACATGTAAATATATATATATGGTATATATATATATATATATATATTATATATATATATATATATATTATATATTAATAACATATATACATAACATACATACATATACATACATGCGCTAAACTCTGCTGATCCATCAGTCAAATTCAACGATAAAAAGTCTGGTGGCCAGTATCTGGATAGGTGACCACCAAATGACAGCGCAGACGCCGTTGGCCCACTAACTCTCAAAATCACCTTGCGGTTAGGCGAGTTTCGTGCAAGCCACTATGGGTCACAACAAGACTCGAGTACCATTCTACCCATCTCTCCATCCCTCTATCAATTGACTCATTTTGAATTTATTCATTTCTATGTGGCAACAACCAAACGCGATTTCGAATATGTTAATCCGACCCGATTTCTCTCATTCGGCCAACAATGTTAGCGAGAGATTATTCAGTGCTAATCCTTCGGAAAACATTCCTTTATTTGGCACAAAAGGGGCCCTTTTATTGTTCGCTCGACGAGAGAGAGAGAGAGAAGAGAGAGAGAGAGAGAGAGAGAGAGAGAGAGAGAGAGAGAAGAGAGAACCGTGTCAAAATGTCCAAATTGTAGTGTACCAATGTTCATCATTATGGTATGTATGCATATATATATAATATATATATATATATATATATATATATATATATATATATATATATATATATATAAATAATTACTAAACAGGATCTCACTGAAACTGGATTGTATCTAGCGAAGGTATTTATTCAAAAATACTTTCAGTGAGGTCCTGTTAGTAATTGTATTAAGGTTAACACATATATTCAGAGAGAGAGAGAGAGAGAGAGAGAGAGAGAGAGAGAGAGAGAGAGAGAGAGGAGTACCAATTCTAATTCCAACACTCAACATAGTAAACAACAGGTAACACCAACCAGCCAGCCACCTGCGAAGCCAGAGCACGAGATGACATGAAAACCTCAGACAATGGAAACGGGCCCAGGAGATAAATACATAAACCTATAAAAGGCAGGTAACAGCGGAGACCACATTATACTATAAGCAGAGAGACCCCCAGCGGGATGGAACTGCCCAGGTATAGTATATAAACCTTCCGTGAGTTTTCTCGTTGTGGCGCCCGTGGTCAAGTGTGTAGGTAATTAGTCTGCGTTCAGAGGAAAGGTCAGAAGTCACCTGTACTGCCGGGAACTGGGGAAATAGATGACCGGCCAGGAGAGAGAGAGAGAGAGAGAGAGAGAGAGAGAGAGAGAGAGAGAGAGAGCATCCTTCTTTAAGACTGACCGAGTGGGGAGTAACCCCATTATTCACTTCCATTCTCTTCTGATGTTTCCTCTTATTTCTCTTTTGTTTTGATAGATCCTCCTGCCTTTCCCTTTCCTTACTCTTCCCTTCCACTTCTCCTTGTGTTGTTCGTTCACTTCCTTTTATCTTGTTTTCTTGATCTATCTCCCTCCCTTTTAGTCTTGTTCTTAATCTTCTTATTTCATTTCCTTTCGCATCGTTTGAAATTTCTCTTCATCCACTTTCAAGTTTGTTTTCCTTCTTATTTTTTCTTATTTCTCTTCTTCTTTTGTTCCCTAAACATTCTGGTTTTCCTCTCTCTTTTATTTGACACTTCACCTATTTCTTCTTGTCTTAGCTGTCACACAAAATGTTTCCTTCCCTAAATAATAATAATAATAATAATAATAATAATAATAATAATAATAATAATAATAATAATAATAAGTATACATATCTATCTATTCACACACACATACATACATACATATATATATATATATATCCATAACCAGCTACATTACAAATAAGTGATACTTCGAATACAGAATAAAAGGCCATAAGAAGAGATTTCCAAAGCTAAGCCAACCGAAGAAGAGACGTGTCACCGGCAACATACATCCTTCCCTCCTTCACCTACAACTTCCTGTCCTCCTTATGTGGACAAGGGCGTATCCTTCTTAAGGTGGGGTGGGGTCCTTCCCTCTCGCAACACAAAAGACCTTTTTGTCTTAATATTTAAATCTTCGTCTTCAGAATCGCCATCGCTAACCAGTATACCATCATCACCATACATCGCATAATATTAATAATAATAATAATAATAATAATAATAATAATAATAATAATAATAATAATAATAATAATAATAATAATAACAATAAAATTTTTTAGTCACGTAATAATATGAAATTGATATTTTTGTCACTTTTTTGGATATCTAATTTTAGCTCAAATGTGAATTTTAAATAGCAATTCGTGCTACAATGTCGTATATCGAATTCGGGTGCTAACTTTCGTATCCCAAGGCAAATTTGTCAAAGTATAAATGGGATGGTTCTGAACACTCCAAGTCGATGGTAACCCGAAGTAGCAATATAAATATATATATATAAGTATATATATATATATATATATATATATATATATATTATTTAGATACATAGATATATATATATATATATATATATATATATATATTATATATATATATATATATATATATATATACCACCTTTTCTGTAAACTTTTCTCATTCATCTACCTGAAGAGGGAGAACAGCAGTCTCTGAAATAGTAGTACTATATATAATATATATATATATATATATATATATATATATATATATATGTGTATTATATATATATATATATATATATATATAAGTATAGCGTAAATTCTTTGGATA